>NC_052507.1:80121741-80160497 GCF_014356525.2 Nilaparvata lugens
ACCAAAAATAAAAAAATAAAGAACATACTAGAATGTTCGCTCTTTCAAAATTTCATTAGTATGTGAATATTTCATTTTTTGTGATAATAATGTACAATATTCTTTCTACGAGGGTTTGGTTTTGAAGCATCTAAATTTGAAAATATTTTATGGCAGAGAATTTTGTGAAGTGAAGAACTACAAGACTTGACATATTTTGGAGTATGTGTAACCTTATCTAAATTTGGGAGTGGAACAGCACAGGCTTACCTTATTTTTCCTCTTACTATCATTTTGATGATATACTTATTATGATAAAGAATAAAGAAGGGGACGCTTTGCTTTAATTGAATCAGTAAAACCGATAGTATTTAATTCCAGTATCAATACTATCTAACCCAACTCGATTCATCGATATAGGTGATCAAAGTAAAGTCTAGCCAAATTATATTAAACATTGATGTAATTTGTGAGCTATTTACACTGCTTTTTTGAATGGATGATTTATTGATTATGATTGTCAAATGTGATTGAAATTGATAACTATAAACTATTTCAATGCAATTTATATATTCCCATGGTTTCTTGGGCAGAGAAATATTCCCCAATCATAAGTTCCTTCCCAATGGGAATATTCCCGACTTACATTACTACCCTCAAAAATCAGCACTGACTACCCTGGAAATCTCCCCATCTGCCCACTACACCCGGATCCATGCCTACACTCACCTCTCCCCCCATCTTCTATCTTCCTCACTTTGTTCAAGCAAATCAGTCTTAGCGCAAAACGCCTATAATATATTCCAATGCAAACAGAAGAGATGTAGCACCTAGTCCATTCTGTTTCCATTGGACCATATTTTTATATAGAGGTGGGAGAATCCTCTATGCCACGTTGGTGTGAACTGTAAGTAGAAGTATATTACAAAATATTTATTCTACCACTCCTACCCATCACTCGAACTTGAAAATTTTAAATGTTATTTTCAAATTTCACCAACTTATTTTTTATTATTCGATCAATCAATAATTCGTTTGTTTTTTCTCTTTCAGATACCAAAACATATTACACAGTGTAAATGGACAGATAGAAAGTGTGAACATCAAAAGCCATCGTGTGTGTTACCCAGTTTCCATTCTGCATCTAACAATAGTAACCGAACATCCAACATCATAACTTTATTATATCATCTCGTTAATTTTGATATCACATTAACTAAAAAGCTTTCCTCATAATATACAAGAAATTAATACATTGCCGAGATTGTCAAAGATGTGAATTTTCAATGTGCTTTGATGCAAATTATTGCAAAAAACTAATATCATGGTTAGCTATGCATAAATTAATAGGCATGATGGTCATTCTTTACTGAATCGAAATAAGCTGTTATAACTTTGTCAACTATTAATTTGGTTTTCAATAAACTAGTTATGATCAGATGCCTTATTAATGAATGCAAAATTCATGTAAGTTATGTAGTTTTTCTGCAATAAACTAAAATTACTCAATAATTAAGTTGTTTAAGTTAGGCCACATTCACACCAGAGTTGTCAACTGAGTTCTCAACAATGAGACAATTTCTAGATATCCTTGTTTTAAACAAAAAGTTTAGTTTCCTAACCAGTATGAGACACACTGAAAAAGTTGCGAACAAAATCTTCTACCTCTACAAGTCCACGCAGACTATACACTCTCTTTTAGGCTAATTCTTTGAAAACTAGTACTCTACTCTGTTGCTCTACAAAAGAACATCAACTTTATGTAGAAAACTGTTCATGTACCAATTTTTTTTTGTTGACAACTTTGGTGTAAATGCAGCAGCTTCAGCATTTATCCTTATCCATTAAATTATATTGTTGTACTTGAGTATACTCTTCACTTTTAATAAGCCTATGTCGCACCTGGCTATTCCATTATCTGCGAGCAAAATAGTAACAACTATCAACAGTATATAGCTGGCTTTTAGAATTCCACTAGCTTCAAAAGTTGAACATGTCAACAATTCATTCGGGCCACTGAGACAAGTGCGCAGGTAATGAATAATTGATTATCACATTAACTGTTTTGTTAGAAGCTATACAAGCATCGTTTGTCAGGTGTGACACATGGGCTTAACTTTATAAGGCTTGCTAAAATGATTCTAATCTGAAACAAGCCTGCCGTCCGCCTGCCAGGAAGTAGATATTGGCGACCTGCGTTGCTTAAACTTGGAATGTGATAAGGATAATCGAAACTACAATCTACTTTGCGTTTATCGTTGCCATGGTACTGACTTGGCCAGTTTTATCGACGGATTGGAGGTTCGTTACTGTCAAAATAATGATAACAATAAAGTCCAAGTGGTTATCGGTGATATGAATTGTGATATTCTCAACGAACAAACAAATACTCTTAGCAGCAGGTATCTTGACGTTCTTTATGAAGCGGGCTTTATCTGTTGTATAGATAAGCCAACTAGGGAAACTTCTATGTCTTCTTCATGCATAGATCACATATTTGTAAAACATCCAGATTCTAATTCTTTATCACCAGCAGTGTTAAAAATTGATATTATCGACCATTATGCAGTTGGAATTACTATAAAACATGAAAATACTATACAAAATGTTCATGCTCAAAGCCTCTCACGCAATAAAATTAATCACGCAAAATTTTCCAGACTAATAGCTGAGCAGTCGTGGAATGAAATTACATCATGTCAGGATCCCAATTTTTGTGCTGATAAATTCAATGAGATTATAACAGGATTGCAGCTGAGCTGCTCTTCTTGCGGAGTTAGTAGCAACAACAACAATAATAATAATAATAGAAATAGTAATAATAATTATAATAATAGTAATAGGAATAATTACAATAATAATAATAGATTGAAAAAACTGAAACCGTGGATTACAAACGGGCTTATTAAATCAATTTCTAAAAGAAATAAACTCAGTAGATTAATAAAACGTCAGCCTTTCAATCGCAATCTTATTAATCAATACAACGAATATCGCAGGTTGTTGAGTAAGCTGTTGAAACAAACTAAGAAAGAATACTTCAAGCGAAGAATAATAGAATCTACCAACAACCCTAAAATGTTTTGGAGGACTATTAACGAGATAGCTGGGTCGAGTACCAGGAACGCATCATTCCCTCTACATCATTTTATTAGGTCTAACAATAATAATAATAGTAATAATAACAATAATAATACTCAAAATAATAATGATAATCATAACAGTAATACCAGATCAACTCTTGATGTAGCAAATGAGTTTAATATGTTTTTCTCAAATGTTGGAGCGAGACTGGCCGCTGAGATAAGAGAGAATGGTGAGGTGGTGGGGGCTCCGACGCAACCTGTCTGCGACTCGCGATTCATTTTGAGGGGGGTATCTGAGCAGGAGGTGAGGCGGTGTGTGCTCGAGCTTCGAGGGCGCTCTGCTCCTGGCTGTGACAATATTCCTGCCCATTTGATTAAAACCTATATTGATTTTATTATTGTTCCATTGTGCCATATCATCAATCGTAGCTTTGCAACTGGTATTTTCCCCGATGCTTTCAAACTGGCAAAAGTTATCCCTTTGTATAAATCGGGGCAGAAGGGAGACGTGAACAATTATCGGCCAATATCTTCATTAAATGTACTCTAAAATAATAGAAAAATGCTTCAAAAAACAGCTCACTCAATATTTGAAAACTAATAATTTACTTACTGACTGTCAGTTTGGCTTCAGAGATAACTGCAACTCCGCTAATTGTTTCTATCAATTAAGTGATTACTTGAGGGTAGGAATAAATAAAAATAAATATATTCTTTTGTTATTCGTTGATTTGGCGAAAGCCTTTGATTCAATTGATCGTAGAATTTTATTAGAAAAATTAAAATCCATGGGTATCTCGGGAATTTCCTACAGTTGGATCGAGAATTATTTGACGGGTCGCAGGCAGGTGGTGAACATCCCTGATCTTTACCGCTCTTCCAATACAACTAGCTCTATTGATAACGCAATCAGTGACAATAACAGGTCCAGTGACACTGGGGGAGTGAATAGTGATATTCGTGATATTGAGTATGGAGTGGTACAGGGAAGTACCTTGGGCCCGATTTTATTTCTTTTATATATCAACGATATCACCAAATGTAACATTACAGGAAATATGCTCCTATTCGCTGATGATACAGCTGTATATTTTGAAGCTGACAGCTGGGAAGACGTTTACCGGGCGGCCTCCCATGACATCATTAAACTTAAAAAATGGTTCAATACTAATATTTTGAGCATGAACACAAATAAAACAAAAATTCTTCCAATTTTTCTCCACAAAACCATAGCCCCTTCCGGCAAATCTCTGTCTAAAATTACATACGTGCGGCGAAGCGTGGAATGTGAATTGTAATTGTCAAATCATTGAGTCAGTAAACGAATTCAAATACCTTGGTATAATAATAGATAATAGTCTGACATGGTCTCCTCATATATTCTACCTCAAGAAAAAACTCCGTAAACTTATGTATGTATTCTCAAAACTACAGGGAATTCTCAATATTAATGAAATGAGAACAGTTTATCACGCGTATGTGCAATCAATTTTGTCTTACGGAATTATTGCCTGGGGAGGTGCATTTGATACTTTGATTAAAGAACTTGCAATAAGTCAAAAAGCCATAATTAAGGCCGGGTTGGGCCTGGCTAGAACATACTCTTCTAATCGTCTTTTACTCCTTTTCAATGTTCTCACTATAAAAAAACTTTTTATTAAATCCGCACTTTCCTTTGCTTTCAAAAATAAAATTCATTTCAATAATTGCACTTCTCATCCTTACCCTACAAGAAGCTCTCTACTACATCAGTCAGGGCTTGAACGTAATTCTCGGGTTGCATGTGACAGGAATGTAACATATTTAATACATTTATTAATTCGTAATGCGCCTCCTAGCATCAGTCGATGCTGGATCGGTCGATCGGTGTGTGTTGTGTGAGTGTGCTGTGTTTGTGTGTGTGCTTGTGCCCCTCCTGTGTGTAGGGGAGACCAGTACACAGTGGGACGGTTTTTTTTATTTTCAATTGTGAGGCAGCCATTTTGAAATAAATTGAACAATTTCAATTCTATAACATAGGTTATACATCTGGCTACTCTATGGACTATGAAACTTTAGTCCTTTCAAGTAAATACTTGTGTAATTAATTTTCATAGTCAGTCATGCAGAGTGTCCTACTGTGTACCATGGTAGTACACAATGGGACAAGTGGGTGTACACAGTGGGACGGACATAGGCTTCATTCCAATGATAAACGCGTTTTAGTAGCCTATGTATTTTATTTTAATCTTAAGAAATAATAATAAATGAATAATCATGAAAAAAACAATATAAAAAATGAGAAATGGCATTTCTTTTCCAATTAAAATTCAATAAATTGAATTGAAATTCTAAACATAGTTCAGGTGTTTGGGGAAGGAACATCTGAAATCATAGTGCCCCCTCCTGATGTGTGGCTCAGGCAAAACTTTTTTCACTTGAGCTAAGGAAATATTCCCCTCATCCCTTACTGTTGGAAATGTATATTGTTTGTTTCCCTTTTTTAGAAAATTTATTTTGCAATTGTCACCAATAACCTCCTCAACTTGTCCTATATAGAAAAGTCTCATGTGTTTTCTCCCCTTGTACTCGACCAACACCCATTTGTGTGGTAGGCTCAGTGCAATTATATCTTTATCAAAGAATGTGTCTTCCACCACTTCTTCATCCGATGAACTTGTGGAAAAGTCCGATTCCTCATCATTGCTTTCATTGCCGATTGATGATGAAAATAGCGTTCTTTTCCCAGGATTTTTTTTCATTTTTTGGTTCTCCAATAGTGATGTCTTCTCAGGGCCAACTTCTGGTACCAGGTTTTTTTCAGGAGTGCTAGTGATTAAAGTTGAATATTTCTTCTTTTTCTTTTGTCCATCAGCTATTTTCCTTGGGCCAGCTTTTGGAAATTCTCGAATTGCTTCTGGTGATACGACCTGTGTAGAGGTAGGTGCAATCATTGATGTAGAGCAATCAGGTATTGTCTGTGGATCAGCAGGATTATTATCATCATCAACATTTTGGATTGGTCCATCCAGTTCTTCCAATGTTGGTGGAGGCCTGTCAGTAACAGCAGATTGCAGAAAATCATTTTCGGTGAAAATATCCTCATTGAAGGGGAATATTCCAGTGCTTGAAAATCCCGACTTTATGTTGATTGGAGTAAAAGCTTTGTCAAATGGCAAAGATACTAATCCAGCAACATCATAGATGGATATGGTTTTTCCTGGATGGCTGATGAGCCAATTATCACATTCATTGTTGTAAGCCTTTCGGAATGGCCCAAATACTGCCCTGTCCAAGGGCTCCATCTTGTGACTGCAGTGCGGTGGGAGTGTCAAAATGCTTACCGCCTAGCTTTTTCAATGACCTCAATGGACAGATGAGCTTCAAGATTATCATAAATCAGGAGTGTTCGGTGATCCTTTGAACTATGTGATAGTGTAATAAAATGTTGCAGAACCTCTGGGAAGAGCTCTTTGGACATCCACCCTGATGGATTGGCCAGTCCCAATGTCCCAGCTGGAGCACCGTTGATCATGTGACTTTTGAAGAATTTTCGTGGAAAAATCATCACTGGTGGCAGAAATGTTCCTGTTGCACAGATTATGGCACACGTTGTTACCAGAATACCACGTTCTCCACTTGTAGCTGCATTTAATTGTTTGGTTCCCGTTTCTGTAACAACATTTTGAGGCTCCTGGACTGTGGGTGTTTTGGTTTCATCAAGGTTGTAAATACGGGAAGGGTCTGCCAATTCGGGATATTTCTTAAGCACCTTTTTCAAATTTTCAAAAAACTGTCCTACGTTCTTTCTATTGAAAGAGGTAAGTCTGGAGAGGCTGCATGGCTCAGGTTTGCGGAGGGATAGAGTGTTTCGTTTTCGGAAACTTCTGAACCAATCTTTCCCGGCTGCTTTATTGGCTTCCCATGAAGCTGGAATCTTCAGTCCATTAGCAACTGCCAAATCATACGCCAATTTCCTTGCCCGTAAACTGCTTAGACCATAAGCCATATTTGCGCAAGTAACTAAATAATTCTTCAGCATAGTCTCTAATTCCACATTGAATATTTGATTCACTGCATAATTTGGCTCCATTCTAACTACAGTCCCTGGATGAGCATTCCTCTTTCTATCTACATAACGCTGGAGAGTGCTTCGTGGAACTTTGAACTGTGCAGCAGCTTTTCTTATGGACCCACCATCCAATACATGGTCAACTGCTCCTTCCATGTCCTCCTGCTTGAAGGTGGCAATTTTCCGAGGCTTTTCTGGACGTGGCATCTGAAACAAGTAAATAAGTAAAATAGTTCAGTAGTTTGGACAAGTTTAGTAATTTACCCAATTGGAACAAAAGTAAAGTAGCTTGTAGCAGAACACAATTCAGGTGACAGCATAATGGTCCTAGTAGGCAATTGATTGATATAGGCTATGATTAGCATTAATAAAAGTAGCAACAATGAAATAAGGAAGTCATGCTTTATTGTTTCATTATCCAATAAAACAAGGTAGGAAAACTCATCAGTGGTTGTGATTGATGCCACTTAGTTATTTTTATCTTACATAATGGGTTACATAAAAATGATATAGCCTATTCAACTACTTCAGCTATGTGAGTAAATTCACTGTGGGATAGTCAAAACTACTTAAAGAAACTAACTTGACATTATACCAATGAAATAATTGGATGTTCCTTGAATTTTGTTGCAATAAACAACTTTTCTCACATTTATTAACAAAAGCTGCTTCAACAGTAAATTTGATATGGTACACAGTGGGACGTCCCACAGTGTACCACCAATTAATGTCCCACTGTATACAACCTGTTGTTTTTATGATTCATGGACTGTATTGAAATAACCCTTCATCTGAAGGAAAGAACTCATACATGATTTTGTACCTTAGATCAGGGGTGCCCAGCCCCCCCAAGGCCAATGGCGCATGCCCACCCCAATTCAAGTGTAATGCCCCCCCCAATCCATGTGTAATGACCCCCCCCCAAAGTACCCCAACTCCCAACTCTTTAGTTTTTAACATTAGTCAGTGTATGACAATAAAATTCACATCTTAAGGTGCTTACAGATATACGCGCCGCGAACATGAGCAATTCACTTTTAATCAGCTGATGCCAAGCTTTTTATAACTGTATTTTACCGTTTCTGTAAAAATACAGATATAATCAGCTGATTGAAAGTGAATTGCTCATGTTCGCGGCGCGTATATCTGTACGCACCTCTACATTCTAATCTTCCAAAGGACATTATTTACCTTTGGTCTTGTGAGGAATTCTTTCTGTTTTCATAATATTGTAAAAATATATACCATCGTTTCTTATCTCTTTAAAATAGAAATAAAGTATTTTTTTGATATTATTTTTGAGACTAGCAGTGCACCCGTTCTTGTTCGGGAGGACTAGAAAGAACTTCATTACATCAGGAAAAACTACATGACACATATTTTAATAGGATATTAAAAGATAAGTAAGGGAGGCTTTGCTTTTTAAATGTTAAGGTTACTTATAAAAAGTTGAATAATAATATCATTGATAATTCTTTATTGCAAAAGAATATTGCATAGCAATCTTGGTAAACATTCATACAAATTTGGAACGATTTTATTCATACAATATATAATGTCGGCAAGTTTAGGTATTCTAAATCCTATATTAAACGAGAAATTTCTGTTTAGATGTTTTGATGTTTAAATTTTTAGATGTTTATATGTTTGTATTTCACCGGATCTCGAAAACGGCTCTAACGATTCTCACGAAATTCAGAACAAAGTAGGTTTATAATATGAAAATTCGATTACACCAGGTCTCATCCCTGGGGAAACTCGCTGAAGGACATTAAAAGAATTTATTCATCCTTGGAAAAACAGCTGATAATTTCGGCGTCTGTTGATGATGGAAGTGAGTGAGCGAGTGCATGTGTGTGGGACTGAGACAAAATTATGACTCAGCTGTTGAACTTTTGTACATAATTCAATCAGGTACTCAGTGACAGCCGGTACAAAAGCCGGCTAAATTTTAATCTTGATTAATTCCAGTAGAACCAATCAGATAAGCTATCTTTTTGAGATGGTCTTCTGTGATTTGGTTCATGAATCTTTTGGGTCATGAATCAGGATTAAAATTTAACATGCTTTTGTGAGAGAAATTTTTGCATTCCTCTGCGAATTAATCTCAATCCACTGTGATTAGATAGAACCTTTCTGTATGAACTATGAATATTTATTATAATTTCTTCTTTCGTAATAATTTTTATATGCTTTTGTAGGTACTCTAGAGCGGAGCTCAGTGCCCCGATATTTATCATGAATTGGAATAGGTTGTCACTGATGTTGTGTTGTTGGTAGTATTTAATTTTTAACATTACAGGAGTAAATAACACAAGTCGAACAAAATGTATCTTTAAATGGTTTGGTTTTTGGAATAAAGATATCATCTGAACAAGTACATTTTGTAAATTCTATCTATTAATACCAAATATCGGGGCACCGAGCTTTGCTCGTTATTTATTCATTGATAAACAGATTTATTTCATTGATAATCATTTCTTTAAAATGATTGGGGAAATACTAACAGGCACAGCCCAAAACTGTTACTTACCCGAATTTTGATTTATTCACTACGAAAAATATATTTCGTCTGTGATTTATTCACAGACGAAATCATCATCTGTTTTTCCAAGGATGAATTATCCTTTTCATGTCCTTCAGGGAGTTTTTTCAGGGATGAGACCTAGTGCAATCGAATTTATTTTTATTTTCTCATTTTTCTTGCGATTTACTGTTATCAAAGAGTCTCTAAAATGAGTACAATGCATGATAGAAACTTGCGATTGGTCTTAAGTGAGAGAGAATTTCATGCTCTATAAGCTGAGTTGCCCTAAATTGATCTTGCATTACTGTTTATATCGAAAAACTGGCGAGACTGTGGAAATGAGAAAAATATCGCATATTTCTTGCAAGAGCAAGGAAACTCAAACACAGGACCATTAAAAATTAAAATGAAGCAAAGGAAATCAGAATAATAGTGGATGATGAAGTTATAATTTATTTTTGTCAAAGATTTACCTTCAAACTCATAGGCTTAAAAATTACTAAAATTCCTGCATACAAAATATTATTAATTGTGCTTATGCTTTATATTGAGTTACACTTAGCAAAATATAACATTGTAAAGGTGGGAAAAATTAACTACATTAGGATATCTCTATTTAATACCTTGATTTTTTAATCATAATTCAAAATAATGACATAAAATATACAAAAAATCATGCCCCCCCAAAAATGTTGATGGCGCAAATTGCGCCATGCCCCCCCCTTGTGGGCACCCCTGCCTTAGATAATGCCCATCATTACTAGAATACCAACTAGGAGTCAGGGCACTCCCATAGTAAATTAAAACAATTGAAAATAGGCAGAAAAATTAATTTTTATATGACTAAAATACATACCTCAGGATAGCGAATGCTTGTCTTGTGTTACAACAATGATCTCCAATATGGAGGAGGCCTAGACCAAACTGCATTATGGGTACCTACAGCTGATGAATCAGCTGTGAGCAATACAGCGCGATATTTGAACAGTGTCCCACTGTGTACGGTGGCCCACTGTGTACTGGTCTCCCCTATGTGATGGTATGAGTGCCCTGTTTATTATTGTTTCATTATTGTTACTAGAAACTGTGAACGATGGTATTTCAGTTTCAGGTTCTTGAACCTGGTGTGTAATTGTCCCACGTATCTTGCAGGAGATTAGTTTTATTGTATTTATTTTCTCTTTTTGAAAGATTAACTGTCATGATGGCCCTCAAGACGTCACAATAATTAATTGGATATCACTTTATCATATTATAATATGTAGTATTCTTAAGTTTTGTTTTTTTCCAAGCTTTTTCGAGTTTTGTAAATTACTGTAATACTTTCTTTAACATTATAAAATTTGAATTGTATATAAAGTACTTGAAGCAGAATTATAAGTGAACTGCAACTCACTGCCAACACACAAGGTTTCTTATGTTGGCAGTGCCAAATATTACATTGATAATATTGTTGTACTCAAGTTAAAATCAATGTCTATTTGTATTGTATACTCTTGTGATTAATATTGTACAAATATGTATTTGTAATTTTGGCAATAAATTAAATTCAATTCAATTCAAAATTTTTTTTTTTCTCTATAAACAATCACATAATTTCAATATGTCTTTTAAACTGTAATTCTTCTTTTAATAATTACTTTCTATTATAAGATGTTTTATTTTGTTTATAGTCGGCTATAAATTCAGAACTCCTTTCTTTCATTTCAATATTTAATTTATAATTCAACTCACGACTCACGAACAAACCTTTTAGGTTCATGTGAGCGTGGTTTCTATTATTTTATTTTCTAAGTTTGTTATTTTAAGTTTGTGTACATGTGTTTTTTACATTTGTATGCTACATTGTATTTTTTTCGGAAACAATAAAAATTCAATTCAACAAATAATAGCTATAATACTTTGAAATCATTAAAAAATATTATTTTCCACAGAATAGGCAATGTCATTATTGTTAGTCACTTTAGGTACGCCTGTATTTCTAATTTTAATTTTTGTAAAATCTCAAATTGATTTTTTCTTCATTCATATGCAATATATACTGGTAATCTTCTATTCCATCTTACATTACATTAATTCCAAAAAGAAGGCATAATATTATTATATTGAATTGATGGTTAGCTGTCACAGGAGAATAGAAAGGCTATTATATCTATGAACTCAGTACGGTAAACAATAACAAATAACAGTTTGTCTATTGATGAAAAAATATTTTATAAAATAGGAATATCCAATGTAAGTTAACCTTCCGGCAGTCGCGCTGTTGTAAAAAGTACAACAGTGTCAGTTTTTTTGCTGCACAAAGCTATTGAATGGAGTGGTGCCCAAGTAGCAAAACAATATTGTCTTAATATTGGAAGGAATGTTTTCCCAATATTGTTTAATATATTGTAAATGTTGGTCAATGTTGTCAAAATACTCTGACAATATCTTTATGAAACCTTTAATATTTTTTTGAAAATATTATAGCAATGCTGGTACATATTGCTAAGATATTTTGACAAAATATTGGAAAATATTGTCACAATATTGAGACAACATTTTTTAAAAAATATTTATCTCAATATTGTGACAAAAATTATCACAACATTGTTCAATGTGTTGTAAATGTTGGTCAATGTTGTCAGAATACTCTGACAATATCTTTATGAAACCTTCAATATTTTTCCTACGATATTTGAAAATATTGGTTGATGTTGGGAAGATATTTTCCTGAAATATTGAAATATATTAACACAATATTGATATTGAACCGAATATTTCACAAAAAATTGTGGAAAAAATATCTCATAATATTGTGAGAAAATTATTCCACAGTATTGTGAGAACATTATTCCACAATTTTGTACAAAAATTTTTGACACTATTTTACAATATTGTGAGAACATAAGGGTACAGTTATACTATGTGCAAGCTTGCTCAAATAAGCACTTTCAAGCTGGTACCTAGTGCCAACTTACAGGTGAAAAACATTTTTTTTCAAATGGATGAAACACGTTATGATGTGCTCGGAGAGAATTGAACTAACTCTGCATTATTCATGGATCAGTTCTATTCTCTCTGTGCATGCCATGAGGTGTTTCTATGCATGTTACCAGATTCTGTTTTTACCTGTAAGTTTTCACTACCAGCTTGAAAGCGCTTATATGAGCAAACTGGCTCATAGTGTAACTGTACCCTCATTACACAATTTAAAAAAATATATTATAAATACATTTTTGCAGTTTTGTAAATTTCAATTAATATTTTCAACAATATTGAGGTTTCAGGGATTGATTATTCAATTAAAAACCGTAATCATAATCAATTACTAATTTATTGTTTATGATATCAGTAAATTGAACATGTAGACACGTTTTATGATCTTTTCTGTCACTACTATTATATTCTTATCTATTCGAGAGGTTCATCTTCACAATCGATGTCGATTATTGTTATTGTAGCTGGTGTTGATGGCTGATTCCTGGAAAAAATGGAAATAATAAAAAAATTAGAAAGAAACTAATTCAAAGCAGAAAATGGTTGATCAATTTGTTTTATTAATACTTAATGGTTATAAATAATTGGATATGAAATCATAAACTTGTATTTTTTATTGATAGAAGTTGTAGAGAATCAGATTCTGAAGAAAACGTTGAATGGCGGTGATTGTGTTAAAGTGACTCAAATTTCAGAAATCCCGATCGGAAGAAGACAAAATAGTCAAACCATAGCACATCTGAATCAGTGTTTAGTCTCTCTATTTTGATCATTTGATCACAATTTCTGAGTCTTGGGTAAGTTTTACACAATCATGCCAATCAACATTCCCTCCAGAATGAAGTTATAGCTAGAGTACCCAATAAAAAAATTGTTGGTTGATGAAAGACAAGGTCATTAAAAACAAGGTTATTCCGATTTGAGGAAACTAAAAGTGATGGGGAACCCGAAAAATAGTACAGATCAGAGATCCCGACTACATTTGAGATCACGACTGGCGCATTGAAAATATTAATCATATTGAGCTTTCATGGCTCATAACATCCACAAGGTTGCTTTAATAAAAAATTATTGATCAATTGAGTTTTACATTTTTACCAATGTTTTACTAATAATATCATGTTTCTGTAATGTTGAAATCAGATCTATTTATTAGATTTAGTCCAAGTAGAAACCAGGTGAAGTGTTCTATTTTGAGAAGTGTAACAATATTACAACATAAATGATATTATTGTCTTGCATCTTGAATCATAGTATCAATCAGACCCTTTGGATATCGATCTTCTAGTAGTTAACAGAACCAAAATGCAAAGAGTATAAAAAAAACCCACCAATCACTGGTGGTAGGGATGTGGTTGGGTGCAAAGTAAATGCTGTTATTATTGTAAATGGAAATAAATACGAAATATCTCCACTTTCGAGGTGAATTTCATTTCAAAGACTTGAGAGATATCGTCTATTTTTCTTTCAAATAGTCTCCAATTTATCATAAGAGACAATACAGTACCTAAGTTAATATTCTTTGACATTCAATATTTCGATTTCCGTTAATTGAATCAAGCGACTACAATGTAATTGAAGGTATTTAAGTGCTCTCTGATTAATATATAGATCTACTGGGTAGATTAATTGAGTCAGTATGTAATTAATAACTTGATTGTTGAATTCTGGAAATTACTACTTATCACAATTTCTGAAAAACTACTTTATGGGTTGTGATGAAACTTATTATTTCTTATACATAGAAACATTAAAAATGAAGAACAACAGCTTTCTAAGTATTGTTTCTGAGTCCGAATTCTGGTAGCTAGTGGCTCAGTATAGAGCGGCTGGTCAATGTGATGTAAATATTTTGCTTATTGGTCATTGACCCAGATACAATATAATTTTAATGAAGAGGACCACCGTCTTTGTTTCATAAAAGACGGAAAAATTATTACTAATATGAATAGGTTCTTGGAGAAAAAAATACCAAGTGAGCAATATATAAATGTATTGAAATAGAAATGGCAGAACAATAATTTTTGATAGTGAATACAAGTAGCTCAATAGTCATACAAAATTAAAGTTGATAACAAATTGTCAAGTTCAGCAAACATAAAAATTTAAATGGAGAAACAGACAATCAAGATAGCTGATAAACATCAAGAATCATTAGAAGCAGTTCAAAATCAATAACCATTGAGGTTTAATATGGAAAATTTATAAGTGATAAACATCGAAGTTTAGTGGGGATAATTCAGTTAAGATACACTGAATCTATGGTAATTCACACTTACAAAGAACTTGAATACTAATCATAAGATTACAATAATAATGAGCTTGAAAAATACTGAAATTGAATTTAAAATGTGATGAATTTAATATTTATAAAATTTGTAGATTACAAAATATTGTAATTGAACAAAATATATTTGATGCAATAAAAATTGCTTGTTTGTTTTAAAATCCTAAGTCAATAAATTGTGATGATCAAATAACAAGCCTAAAATTGCTTGTTTGTTTTAAAATCCTAAGTCAATAAATTGTGATGTACAATATTTTACCAAGTAACCAATATTTTAATATATTAAGTGATTCTGCAATAGTAAGTTGCATCATGAACAAGAAAAGATTATGTTCTGACAACATTCATGATTGAAAAATTTACAATAGGTTGTCAAGTTATTCTTGTTTCATACAAAAATCTGACCTATGATGAAGCAACAAAAATCAAAAATAGCCTAAGTAAATAGATCCAAGTAATAAATAAACTCAACCTAACCTTATTTAAGGGATAAGAAGATAAAGGTAATTAGCAAATACAAAGATGGTAAAAATATGCAGTTACCTAGGGTTTCAACATGATAGTGGTGTTCAAGTTGGCTCCAGGAAATAGTCAAGGTAGGCTTGCTTGAAGTATGGGTATACTGTCCGTGATGAATTGATGCAGATTTCCAACACTTGTATGGATAAGACGATTGGTTACAGCACATTGATAACTCCCAGTTCATTTGGAAACATTGAAAGATCTTCCAAGAAAATATTAATCACTGTTCAATATTTGAAGAGCTAACTTTAGTTGAATTGTCCAGTTCATATGGAAACTGAGGTAAGCCTAAGCAAGTGTGTGGCTACCAGTTTAAACACAACAGTCAAGTAAAGGCAGGGCATTACCAAACATTAGTAAGTTACAGTTCGAAATCAAGTTTAAAAGAAGATTCAATATGGCACTGGCGCCGACTCCATAAGGCCTGGGTGGGCTCAAGCCCCCTCAAAAATAATTTTGGGGGGGCGGAGCCCCCCCAAAATTTCAATTGTCTAACTTAAAGAATCTGTTAAAAGTATACAGTTGACCGAGTATCGGAATTATTGAGAACAGAAAACAGCGTTTTAATAACTGTTAAATATTCTTGTCATCCTTAAAATTTAAATTAATCAATTTCAATGTTTAGAAAGTAAAGACAAAAGACTTCATAAAATAAAAAACCCGCAACTTGTAGCTCTATAGTTGCAACCAGTTAGCAAGCTATAAAAAGGTTGCCTATGACTTTTGCCAAGGTCACTGCTCCCGGCCGGCCAAGGGAGGGGATGAAGCACCGCCATCTTTGTCTAGTGGAACCGCGTCAAACGGGACATCGTCCCTAGTAAACAAACACTTGCAGTCAGTTCCTATTAGTTCAGTTTACATCGTGTTTCGTTATATTGATGTGATTGAGTGATTGAGATTGAGTATTAGCAGTGAATATTGATGGAGTATCGAGTGTCAAGTGAATTATTGTAAGTGATACAATATGGACAAGTTTGTATTTAAAAAAGCGCGTGTTGATGAGATCGCAAAACCACTCCCAGCACTGGAATCATCTGTAGTGGTACCTGGAACATCTGCCAGTCCCAGTAATAGTGACAGTTTAGATTTGAACAGCAATAAAAAGGTAATCGGTAAGGGAAGATCCTTTCAGAAGTCATGGGTATCTAAATATTCTTAGTTAGAATATGAAAATGAAACTGACAAAGCATTTGGAAACATTGAAAGATCTTCCAAGAAAATATTAATCACTGTTCATATTTGAAGAGCTAACTTTAGTTGAATTGTCCAGTTCATATGGAAACTGAGGTAAGCCTAAGCAAGTGTGTGGCTACCAGTTTAAACACAACAGTCAAGTAAAGGCAGGGCATTACCAAACATTAGTAAGTTACAGTTCGAAATCAAGTTTAAAAGAAGATTCAATATGGTATTGAAACAGATTCATTAACAGCAACAAGGCACGTCAATCCAAGTTGAAAGTAGATAAAAGTGTTGTATGATCTGTGCCACTGAATGAAATAATAGTGGACTGTAAGAAATGCTTTTGTAAATAAAAATTGTTAAGATGTATGAATTGTATATTATTGTACTACTGCACAAATCCAACATGCCAAAAATGAATGATAATTTATAATAAAACTGGTAGCTGGGAAAGACGCCAAATAAAAAAATAAGGTTTAAGTAAAACAATTCAATAGATTTATTATATACTCTGAGAAACGTGACATATTGTCTTAAATTTAGAAATGCCACACAGGGCAGTTGACTGACGAGAAATAAAAAATGACATAGTAAAAAATTGAAACAGTAAAAATTGAGATTGTCAATGATAAATGCTGACTTGATAACAGAAAAATTTAATTTAGGTACAAGACCAAATTCCTAGTGAAATTGATTGATACATTACAAACCATGATGCAAGTACTGAAATACTGAAAATGTATAACTGAAAAACTTATATTTAATATAGCAAACATACATTTATGAATAAAGTGCCTACAGTAATAAATTCTGGGACTTGAATGTTATAATTTTAGCATTGAGATCGTTCGTCATTCAAATTAAAAGACAATTGTGACTAATGAATAAGTATAAACCTACTATATGTAATGCTCCGTAATGAGCTAGTGCATAAATTCCAAGAGAAAATAAACCTTCAAATGACAATAAGTAATAGAGAAAAGTCAGGTCAATGAGTAATCGCAAAAATACAAAAGGTAAATGTAGTTTGACAATAAAGAACAATTAAATATAAATATTAAATGTTGAGTAATAAACAAACGCTTTCAGGACATATTAAAACCTTTGTAGTTCTGGATAGGCTTTATTAGATACACTAAATAATCATGAGTTGAATGCCAATTGAAAAGCATATATTCAATGTAATTAATAATTTTAAAGACAATATAAAATAGGTAGTACAGTGAAATGAAACAGACACTGTATTCAAGAACGTAATTGACAATGGCTTAGACTAACTTTAAATGATAGATCAATAAGTCTGATATGATCAGATATATCATGATAAGATAAAAGTAAAACATAGGTCATAAGTCATTAAATGTGATCAAATTAAATACACAAACAAAAAGTTAATTGGAAATTGATCAATATTTAAATAAGTCAATATGAAAAATGTAAAGTACAAATACTTGCAATACTTCCAAAAATATTGGTAAAAAGTTGTGTCTACAAATGGGAATCGCGACTTTAGAATAAATAATTCCAAGTAAACCCTGAAAAGGTCAAATAATAATTAAACAAACAAGGCAATTGAACAAATAATGAAAAATGCTGATAATGATTCAAAATTGATACAGAATACTTATCAAATGCATGAAGAGCATGAGATCCAATCTTGAATTGGATGGGCAGTACATCGAGACCCCCTCGATGATACCGGACGATGGTGGAGACCTGGATGGACCCACGAAATGGAGCGGACCAGAGCGAGCTACCGGAGCTGGACTGGACGGCGAGCCATGAAGAGCGGCGACTTGGATGACCCGCAAGCAGGACAAGAATCAATCCGAGCGACAGACTCCGGACTGGAATGGTGACGAATCAGGATAGCCAACAGCGATGGCTCAGTGGTGACAACACAGGAATGGCGGCGACACAGCGATGAGTGGGTAATGTCAGGTTAACTATTGTCAGTGCAATACGGGCAAGACTGACACAATGACGGTGTGACACAGTTGAGATATGCAACACATAAACTTGAAAGTAACGTAGCTGAAGATTCACTGAATTTGAATTGAATGAACCGTCCAAAAGTTAGGCACGGTGAATGAAATGCAAAGCTAATTGAATTGGCTACGGCCAAAAATCACAACACTGATGCTAAGTGAATGTCTGAATAGACAACCATCCAAATGCTTGGCATGGTGAATGAAATGTAACAAATGTTCGTAGATCACTAAAAGAACTGATTGAAACTGATACACCATCTACGGGGTAGACATGAAAATTGCTAATACTGCGATCTAGCAATGAATGATTAGGTAGCTAGTTGACTAACCTAACAAAACGGATACAGAGCAGAACGTCTGACTGCACCATGAAATGATGAGAGTGTGATCTTGGAATGCAAGCAACACACCAGTAATAATGTCCCGCGAGACCAGAATTACTTCAATGAAACGAATGAATGCAAAATTGGGCCTCAAGCCCTACCACAAAATGCCTACCGCAAATGAATGTTCAGTTCAATCATATAACTTGTCGCTGAATGTTGAATGTTCTGGAAACTTGATTTTCATAATCAGTAATATGAAAATGATTTGAGTTCTCACACTGAGAAGTGAATAAATTTAAATTGAAGATAAAAATTCGAAGCACTCGTGACGAATGAAACGTGTTGGAACATACCAAATACTGATATTGAAGATATTTCACAAACTAACGAACCGAAAATACTGAAACTTTATCAAAGCACTGGAAGAAACATTCTACGTTGAATAAACATGAATTTAAAACTGAGAATTGAAAATTTTGAATTGAAGGTGACAAAAAACCGAAGAACTGGAAAACGTTGATGTTGATATGCTACGCCATTTTTGTGTGAAGAAGGGAACAGGAAAGTGCATGCACGAATTGCGTTGTAAGAAGCTATGTATAGCCACGTCGATGAAAAAGATATGCGTAAAAAACGTCTAGACACGGTAGGAAATACTCCAAAATAATATTAAATAATACCAAAATGTACAATAAAATTAATGTACAAATGTAGCATGACAAAAAACTGATGTAATCCGTGAACTGCAGAAAACACAGTGAAAGTGGACCGATGACAAAGTGACTTGCGCACTAACGTGACAAGTTGGGACAAGAACACAATGTATAGTGCGAAATCTGACAGTGTTGAAGTAGATTCACAAAATATTAACAAGGCACGCCAAGTTACAGTCAAAGGTAGATGGTTACGGGTTCACCCAAAGGAAAATGAAATTGATATTAAATCAATTTGTTACACGCATGTGTCACCAACTCACAAGAATGAAGAAATAGGAATAGAATTATCCCATTGCACTGAGCAAAGTTTTCACCAGAAAAACTTGAAAAGATCAAACGAAACACGCCTTCGACATGACGAGAAGAAGAGAAGACGCCGCCATCAAAAAATGCAAGTCATAGCTGCCATAGGCTGTGTCCAGCTTTGAAAAGCAGTCACCAGAGCGCAGCAGCTGCTGGAGAGAAGACGAAATGTGAGCAGAAGAAATGAGCGCTCCAGGTGGTAAAGAAGGAACTAATGATTTCAATCATTGAATTGGATGTGAAATTCAACATAAGCCGGGCCCATTATGTCATCTGCAGGATGGCATAATAAGAAAGAAAGAAAATATGTTGAATGAGCAAGCTAAGTCAATGATGAAAAGGATGATTTGAAACTGGGGAAACGTAAATCCCAAAAAACAACAAGACATCAAATCCATGTTTCGCACCCATAGAACCAAACAAGACAAGTACCAATGCCGGGCCCATTAGAAAAATGATAAATGACTACAACAATACATAAACCTAAGAGTAAATTAAACCAATAATAAAATTAATGAGTAGATACATTTTCAATCTCATCATCATGAGGCAAAGGTACAATACTAGAAATAGCACGTGATAAGATGCCTGTAGATGTGAGAAGTGTGACAACTCAGACTTTATTATCTGCACCAGGATGTACCTCAAGGATCCTGGCCAACCTCCAAACTGATGGTGGTGTGCAAGGAATGCTGCAGGACCAGAACCATAAGTCAGTATTAAGGCGATATTGTTCTACTGGTTTATTGATGTCATCACGCCAGAATATGCGGTGTAGATCACGATCAGCTGGATCTAGGAGAATCTGCCTATACATTTTTGCAATATCAGCTGCAAAGGCAATAAGATGAGTACGAAAGCGCAGAACAGTTTCAAAGAGCTCTGGCTGAACAGTGTGCCCTATATGAAGAACATCATTTAAGGAAACACCAGTAGAAGTTTTGGCAGAACAATCAAAAACTACTCAAAGTTTTGTAGTAGTAGAATCAAGTTTAAAGACAGGGTGATGTGGGATGTAGTACACCGCTTGATTCTCTGTGGGCTCATCAACCTTAGTCATGTGTTGTAGTTCCTTGTATTCTTCCATGAAGGCCACATATTGAGATTTCAATTCATTATTCCTTGCTAATCTTTGTTCCAGAGATTTGAATCGTTTAAGTGCTTGAAACTTGGACTCACCCAGAGTATGAAATGATTCCTTTTTAGGGAGTGATACAATGAATCTACCATCCTCCTGACAATGAGTGTGCTCTTCATAATGCTTTTCTGAGAAAACAATATCATCAGGTGGTGGAATCTCCACAATTACACTTTCGAGAGCCCAGAATTTTTCAAGTTGGCAAGGAGTGTTTGATGAAACTGTTGACAAAAAATGGATACATGAGAATTTGGAACAGATGAGCTGGGTACCTTACAAGAGCCAAAAATAATCCAACCCAACCTTGTGCTCTGGAGAATGGGTGCATCTTTGGAAATGACAATCTGTCCTGCTGACAAGACTGAAGCAAAAACGCCAGCGCCGAGAAGAAGATCAATGTTTTTAGCCTGAAAAAGTTAGGATCAGCCAGTGAAATATGTGATGGAATTTCAAGTTTTTCTATTTCAATTCTGGAATTTGAAAAGGAAGATGGAACTTTATCAATGACAATACAAGATTCTTCAGTGGACCATTGTTGGTCTGTAGATTTGACAAGAATTGAAAGAACATAAGTTGACTTCAATTGGTTGCCACCAATAGAATGAATAGTCGTTTCAGTACTGACCGCTGGTAATGCAAGCTTATCAGCCAAATGTTGTGAGATAAGGTTGCAATCCGAGCCACTGTCTAGCAATGCAACACATTTAATCAAATTTCCTTGTGAGTCCTCAACAAAAACTTGAGCTGTAGGAAGAAGAGAAACACTAGCTTGCTGAAATAGACAAACTGAGGATGCAACATTTGAATGTACATTATTATCTGATGAAACCATGCTCCTCTCATTTAATTGAGGAAGGACTGCAACAGATGAAGATGAAGCCCTTAAATGATTGTCAATAATGGAATTTTCAACTGATGATTTTTTCACTGACGAATGAATATTGTTAGAAGTAACTTCTTTACCTTTTTGTTGATTCTGTCCCGAACCTTGTGAATGCAGAATAGAGTGGTGTGCCTTACCACAATGAAAACAAGATTTTGTAGAACAACCATGATTAGGAACATGTGGTTTGAGACAATTGAAGCAAAGGTTTTTGCCTTTGACAGCATTCCAACGGTCAGAAGGCTGTAATTTGAGCAATTCATTACATTTGTAGGCCATGTGATTTGAGCCTCTACAGAAAGTACAATTGGTTGTCAAATTATGAAACATTTTTACATTATTTTGATTACTTGATTGAAAGTGATTAACTTTTGATTGCTTGGAAGCAGGATTAGTTGCGTTACTAGAGTGAATAGTTGTTGAATTGTTAGCATTGGATGCAACTGCATCCATAACTTTACATTGTGATTCCAAGAAATTCCAAAACTTCTCAATTGTTGGAATACTGTCAATAGGAACTGATTTCTCCCATTCCTTAACAGTGTTAGAGTCCAATTGCGACAACATTTTATGCATATACAATAAGTCAGTGAGATTCTTAAGTTCAAGTGCCTGAAGGGCAGCAATATGTGATTTACAAAAATCAATGAATGCACGCAATGATTGTGCACAGTTACGCTTAACTGCAGGTGGAGACTCAATGGCAGTGATGTGGTTTGTTGCAATGAGTCATTTATTGTCATATCGCTCTTCTAGCAATTTCCAGGCTACTTCAAACCCTTTTTCATTGACATCAATATGTTCCACTCTTGCTAGAGCTTCACCACTCAATGTTTGCCGTAAATAGAAAAATTTCAATGTGCTACTAATTTGCTCCTGACTACCTATCATGTGCATAAATGCACTGGAGAATGCCTGCCATTTTGAGAAGTTTCCATCAAAATGAGGGAGAGGAATTTGGGGCAAATTAAAATTTGCATGCTGTGATGCAGTAGTAGCAGGTTGTACTGATTGTTGTGAAACAAGATCATTTCGAGTGTTAGTTATTTTAGCCTCAAAAGCTTTCAATGCAGCATTTGCTTTAGAAATGAATAATATGAACCTTTTAATTGTTTCAAAGTGTGATTCCTTGTCAAATGATACATTTTTGTGTTGTACTTGTTCATGAATTTTCTTGTATTTATCTCTGAGGAGATCAACTTCATTTTTAATGGTAAGTAAGTGATAATATGTTGCTTCATCATTTACAATAAAATTTGGATACTCTGTGAAGAACCAGTTGGCTTCTTCTAGTAAATTGTTCCTAGAACTGATAAGAGCAGAATGCTCAGACCCTAAATCTGGGGACACTGAATGTGAGTCACTGGGAGGAGGGGATGTAGCCATTGTTACAAAAAAGGTATTGATAACAAAGGAAAATTTTCATACAACCTTCACTGAGATTATCACTGCACTTTCACTGACACCTGTGCTGTGGTTGTGATGTAATTGTGATTAATGCTGGCTTGTGTATGGTTGCGCAACTTGTCCAACTGATACATGGTATGGACAGCTTGGCCACTGAATGGTACATCTCATTGGCAACCCCTCGTCCACAGCAACCCTCAGTCCAGGTTACAAGGTACATGGGCGATTGAGTACACATGAAAAGAAACAGAATTACAAGATTAATAGGATATCCGGCGGGCCGGAGGACCAGTTTATATTGTTTCTGAGTCCGAATTCTGGTAGCTAGTGGCTCAGTATAGAGCGGCTGGTCAATGTGATGTAAATATTTTGCTTATTGGTCATTGACCCAGATACAATATAATTTTAATGAAGAGGACCACCGTCTTTGTTTCATAAAAGACGGAAAAATTATTACTAATATGAATAGGTTCTTGGAGAAAAAAATACCAAGTGAGCAATATATAAATGTATTGAAATAGAAATGGCAGAACAATAATTTTTGATAGTGAATACAAGTAGCTCAATAGTCATACAAAATTAAAGTTGATAACAAATTGTCAAGTTCAGCAAACATAAAAATTTAAATGGAGAAACAGACAATCAAGATAGCTGATAAACATCAAGAATCATTAGAAGCAGTTCAAAATCAATAACCATTGAGGTTTAATATGGAAAATTATAAGTGATAAACATCGAAGTTTAGTGGGGATAATTCAGTTAAGATACACTGAATCTATGGTAATTCACACTTACAAAGAACTTGAATACTAATCATAAGATTACAATAATAATGAGCTTGAAAAATACTGAAATTGAATTTAAAATGTGATGAATTTAATATTTATAAAATTTGTAGATTACAAAATATTGTAATTGAACAAAATATATTTGATGCAATAAAATTGCTTGTTTGTTTTAAAATCCTAAGTCAATAAATTGTGATGATCAAATAACAAGCCTAAAATTGCTTGTTTGTTTTAAAATCCTAAGTCAATAAATTGTGATGTACAATATTTTACCAAGTAACCAATATTTTAATATATTAAGTGATTCTGCAATAGTAAGTTGAAGCTTGCACTTATTTTTCTTCGATAATACATATTCTCAGCTACATAACCAAACTTTCACATTCTATGTTTTCGACTTTTTAGTATATTTTATATAATAAATACTGAAAAGTCACACTTTTCAGGGGCGAATTCGGACATGCCAAGAATGGTTGTAAAATGGTGTTTAAAGTTTAAATGTCAAAACAAACGTAATTTTTCATTATTCTATGCATTGCGGTACAGATACAGTATCGTGACAAACTTTTTTTTTGGGGGGGGGGGCAAAATGTTTTATGAGTGAAGGGGTGTACAACATGCCAATATTGTGTAGTTTTTCATTATTTTATGTTTAGCTAATGCATTATTGTGTACCTACATTTTTATTACCTATTCTATGCATGTCGGTACAGAGGTGTACTGTGATCAACTTTTATTGTTGGGAGGGGGGAGTAGAATAACTTTTTCTTGAAGGGGGTACAACATGCCAATATTGTGAACTTTTATCATTATTTTATGTTTAGATAAAATGAGTTACAGTGTAATGTTTCATTATTATTAGCTTAGTGGTACGGAGGCGTACCGTGACCTACTTTTTAAAATGGGGGGGGGGGCAAAAATATTTTTTGTGGAGTACAACATGTCAATATTGTGTAGTTCAGGCATTGACAAAATTCTTTTTTTTAAGGGTTTTCAACATGACAAGGAAATATAAGCCAGTCCTTGGGCCAACTGGCCACAAGAAATATAGTGAAGAATCACTTCTAAAAGCTGTAAGAGAGGTGAAGACTGGATTACTAACGATATGTAAAGCTGCAGAGAAACATGGGGTCCCAAGGTCTACACTATCAGATTATCTGAAAAGAAGCCGTTCAGGACAAATGCATCGTAAACCGGGGGGGACAACCTGTTTTGTCAAACAATGATGAACAATGTTTGATGGATGGACTCCTTGTATGTGCAGAGTGGGGTTACCCACTACACGCTGCAGACGTGAAAGATGTTGTGCAGTCTTTTCTGAACCGGGAGGGTAGGGTAGTGAAGCGTTTCAAAGACAATAGGCCTGGAGAGGATTGGACTTGGAATTTTTTAAAGACACCCCCAACTGACCAATAGGTTCGCGGAGAACATCAAGAGGTGCAGAGCAGCAGTTGATGCTGAGGCAGTAAAAAGCTATTTTGAACACTTAGACAAAACTCTTGAGCCTGAAGGAAGTGCTGCAATTCCACCTGAAAATTGGGTGAACTTCGATGAAACAAATTTTTCCGATGACCCTGGATCCAAAAAAGTAATTGTGCGTCGAGGCTGCCGCCGTCCAGAAAGAATAATGGACCACTCTAAAAGCTCCACTAGTGTTATGATGGCAGTAAATGGGAGGGGTGATCTACTGCCACCATTCACTGTGTACAAATCTCAATTTTTGTACCCCACCTGGATAGAGGGTGGTCTCCCAGGAATGAGATATGGATGTAGCAAGAGTGGGTGGTTTGACATGCGCCTGTTCGAGGAATGGTTCATCACGGTGGCCCTCGTCTATTTTCGTGACAAAGTGGGGAGAAAGTTGTTGATTGGTGACAACCTAGCCAGTCACTTCTCAGCTGAGGTTATAAGACTGTGTAAGCTGAATGGCATTGATTTTGTTTTCTTTCCGCCAAATTCTACCCACTTATTCCAGCCGTTGGATGTTGCAGTTTTCAGAAGCATGAAAGCTGCCTGGCGTAGCACATTAGGAGAGTGGAAGAAGAGGAACAGAGGTGCTGTGCAAAAATCTGTGTTCCCCAGACTTTTGCGTGAAGCTATAGAATCCATGGGGGACAAACTTCGAGCGAACATCATTGCTGGATTTAGGGCTACTGGTCTAATCCCATTAGACAAAGAGGAGGTGCTCAAGAAGCTACCTAAGCAAGCAGATGATACTTCACCAAATTGGTGCGATGCTCTAAGAGAAAAGTTGGAGGAGACACGAAAAGGTGACACTCCTAAAAGTCGTGGGAAACGCGTGACTGTCCATCCAGGGCAGAGCATCACAACAACATGTTTGAATAATGACACCGACAATAACGTCCTGCAAACTGTTATGGCTGAAGAGGAAGGAATCTTTGCATCTGAGTCTGAAGAAAGTGATGCTGGCACCTCCCATGAAGAGCTGGTCGACATCCCTGATGAGCACAAGGCTGAAGGTGACTTCGTCCTTGTTAAATTCGTGACACAAGAAGATAACCGGGACAAAGTTTATGTTGGAAGAATCGAAAACATCCTTGATACAGAGAACACCGAATATGAAATTCGATTTTTAAGAAAGAAGGATGGAAAAAAGGAGATTACTTTCAGTTTTCCTGATATCCCAGACATTGAAACTGTGTCACTGGGATCAATCATAACAAAACTGAAACCCAAAAACTGCGTAGAGAAAAGTTCATGTTCCCTGGACTAGAAGACTTTGTAAATATTAAGAATGTATACTAATATTATCTGATTGTGTTCAATTCATTCCTTCATATTATCTGATTGTATTTTTGATTTTTTGCATTATTGATTTTGCATTATAGTAAATTTCAATAGTGAATTTTATGGATAAATGCTTCTAATTATTTTTAAAGGGTTTTCTGTTTTTTTTTAAAACGAAAATATGTGTCCGAAATAGCCCCTAGTGTCATCAGAATTCGGAAATAAATGCAAAACAACCTGTGTCCGACTTCACCCCAACCCATGGGGTGAATCCGGACACAATTTGGGATTTAAAAAAAAAAAAAACGGGTTGGTGTACAAATATGAAAATGGGATAGAAAGCACCGGGAAGAACAGTAGATTTTATATTCCAAGTATGAAAATGATCATTTTAATATAAACCACTTAAATATTTAAAAAACCTGAAAAAGTGTCCGACTTCACCCCGGTTTACGGTACCTAGGGTTTCAACATGATAGTGGTGTTCAAGTTGGCTCCAGGAAATAGTCAAGGTAGGCTTGCTTGAAGTATGGGTATACTGTCCGTGATGAATTGATGCAGATTTCCAACACTTGTATGGATAAGACGATTGGTTACAGCACATTGATAACTCCCAGTTCATTTGGAAACATTGAAAGATCTTCCAAGAAAATATTAATCACTGTTCAATATTTGAAGAGCTAACTTTAGTTGAATTGTCCAGTTCATATGGAAACTGAGGTAAGCCTAAGCAAGTGTGTGGCTACCAGTTTAAACACAACAGTCAAGTAAAGGCAGGGCATTACCAAACATTAGTAAGTTACAGTTTGAAATCAGTTTAAAAGAAGATTCAATATGGTATTGAAACAGATTCATTAACAGCAACAAGGCACGTCAATCCAAGTTGAAAGTAGATAAAAGTGTTGAAGTAGATTCACAAAATATTAACAAGGCACGCCAAGTTACAGTCAAAGGTAGATGGTTACGGGTTCACCCAAAGGAAAATGAAATTGATATTAAATCAATTTGTTACACGCACGCGTCACCAACTCACAAGAATGAAGAAATAGGAATAGAATTATCCCATTGCACTGAGCAAAGTTTTCACCAGAAAAACTTGAAAAGATCAAACGAAACACGCCTTCGACATGATGAGAAGAAGAGAAGACGCCGCCATCAAAAAATGCAAGTCATAGCTGCCATAGGCTGTGTCCAGCTTTGAAAAGCAGTCACCAGAGCGCAGCAGCTGCTGGAGAGAAGACGAAATGTGAGCAGAAGAAATGAGCGCTCCAGGTGGTAAAGAAGGAACTAATGATTTCAATCATTGAATTGGATGTGAAATTCAACACTAAGATCCTAGATGTTTACCAATAATGCAGCTATCTTGTGGATATAATAACTTTAACTTCAAGAAATTTTCAGGACTGTTTTCAGAGACAAATATTGTTGAAGCGTTTGAGTTATATGAACTGTGATGAGCTTCTAGCAAATGTGATACAAATAAGATACTTTTTTCTCCTCTCAATACTCTCAATATTATTATGATAGTTTTTGTGATATGTTGATACACAAAATTAACGATGCATTTACTCCGCATGTGCTGGAAGTTTACGTGTAATTGATTAATACAGTACCGTATCAATAATGAAATCAAATATTGGGCTTATCGAGAAGTAATGACAATCGTTCAAGTATTTAGTCTGAATCGTATCTGAAAGTGACTCTTCAACATCAGTAGAAAGTTCTATTTGCACAAAAGAGGAAAATCTATACAGGTTTATTTCAACATGAAATTCAATAGTGTGTCGTGCAATAAAGTATGTAAGGTAATGAAAACATTCGGGGTATGTTGGGTGTGCTCTGTAGATGTGAGATTCTCTAAAATTATAATTAGTAGATAAACCGTGTTCCGCAATGGTGGTCTAATTAAAAACTTGACCCACTGAAATATTCAAGAATTCAAAATAGGCCTATAACCATCCTCGGTAAATTAAGAATCAATATGCAAAATATTTCAAGTCAATCAGCTCAGTAGTTCTGGTGTGATGATACATCATTCGTGAATTTCCTGTCACCTACGTCTGTTTATTAGCCAATATTATTTCCTTAATTAGGCTATATTATAGATAACTCTAAAACATCAAAACAGACAAATTATTATCGTGATTCACATGATACGGAAGATGATTGAATGAAGATCTAGAACTTACATGTAGGCCTACCTTATTTTGCTGTAAACTTACTATAATCTTGATAGATACTATAAATTAGGATAGAAAGAGAGTTATGAGAGTTTCAGCAGCAAATCTTCCAAAAACTAGTGTGACAACCTCTTTCACCTACAAAAAGTGTTACAAAACTGTAGTGTGTTCTGTAAAATGTTATTGCGACACGTTTCCTACAATCAAACTATATTATGCATTTATAATATTTCAAACGTTAATTCATTCTTCAGATGTTCATATTTCTTAACATTTATTATGTTTCTATAAGAGAAACTATGGAATATTATAGAAACTTATAGAAGATTAGAAAAATCTTTGCAATACAGGTATGACTCATCCAATTCAGGTACGGTATACTGTGATGACCCAAGTTATACTTTATGTCAGCTACTCTAGAAATTCGAGACTTGGCATCCTTTTGGGCCTTTTTTCTGACTTTATGTTACTACATCTAGATTATACAGCTCTGTATTTTCTACCGACTTGACGTAAATCTTGCCACAAAAGTAATACAGCTGCTATCTGATACTTTTGAAAACATCACAAACGGTCAAACTTTACTATGGAGAATTTTTCGATCCACTCTTGTTGCCACAGGATATCATGTTCTGCTTTGCGAGGTGCCCATGCATAAAAAATCACATAATTTTGTTTGAAAGGTGGATTTTTAAATCCTCTATTCCAAACAAATGAATAATTAATATATTTTCTATATATTCAGTTCTGTTCTTGCGTTGACTTTCAATCAATTTAGAAGTCAAATATATCTTACAATTAACATTTTTAAGTTGGCAGTTGTGACAAAATGGTGGATTTCATAATATTGTTGATTACTGTTGTGTTGTGAAGAAAGTAAGTTTCAGTGAATTATTTATTATTAGAAAATTATTCTGTACTCTAGCTATTTCATAAAGATTTTCTCAGAATACTTTTCAATCTTTCCCATTGGTTTAGACTGTTCTGAATGTTTCAATTATTGTCTTACCACGGCAATTCCAGTTAGCTTCCTTGTGAACCTGGTAAAGCAATGATCATGATAAACTAATAAAGTTTGATAATAGCATTATCTTGTTGATACTGTTGTTCTGAGAAAAACTTTATAAATACAAACTGATTTTTTATTACTTAGGTACCACAACAATGATACAATGACTGTTCTTTCACATGATAAATCACAGCTGATAAAATAAATTGATAATGATAAGGTTATGTTTTTGATTTTTCACAACATCTAAGTGCTAATTATTTATGAATATGAAGGTTGTAGTAAATGCTACAATAGATTAAATTCTGACCTCTCATTTTCATCAAGTTGAAAATGTTTACCGTTTATGGATAGTCATAATATGAATGGCCCGACGATTAATATCTCATCCTCATGTCAATTTTCTAACCAAAATTATTGCATCATTTCAAATTGGTTTGGAATTTTGTTTTTTTAATGTTTGGACATTAAAAGAACTTTATTTCAAAGTAAAAAGTGTGAATTAAAAGTACTTTAATCTTAGTGTTTGTTTTCCCATTAGGGATCTTTGGACTATATGGGGAGTCTCCGAGTCTCTATGGAACTACTCCTGGGTTTCCCCACCGTTGAAAGACATACGCTAATAATAATGATTTCAAATTATATTGAATAAGTTTTTAATCGTTTTATTTGAATAGCTAACGGCTTACTATTCTATGTACTTACAGTATTATAAATGATAATGAATTTTTTCAAGTTCTATACCGTAGACTAGTCTTTAATGTGAATGTTGAATTAAATACTTGCGTTAATCACCATCTCTACAATAAATTAACAGCAATTAGCTTTAAAATTATTTATTAATTCCTGGTGGTTCAGGACTTACCTGAACAAGTATTAATTATACTTATACTGTTGATACGGTATTTAACAAGTATCATTCACAGGCTAATAACTTGATCACTGAAACGATTCACCCCTTTCATAGCACCAATATGCTACTATGCATAGTAAATCTATTTGACCAACTAGCTGAGGTTTTTCCAGCTATTTGAGTCAAAGTCTAGCATGCTGTAACTTCATAATCTAGACATAGGCCTATAATATGATGAAGGAAAGAATTGGCTTTTACACGTACGGAATAGGAAATTCACGAATGACGCATCATCACGTCTGAACTACTGAACTGTTTAACTTTGAAATTTTGCATATTGATTCTTAATTTACCAATGATGTTTAAAGGCCTTTTTTAAATTCACATAGATTTCATTAAAGGTCAATTTTTTTGTTTTACAAGATTTTATTTAGACTCTTGCGGATCACAGGTTACCTGCTAGTTTTATATCAGTCAGACGCCTGCCCCTTCATTGAACAATCTTCTCATTAGACCATATTATCTGTATAATTCTTCTTCCTTCCACGCTGTCTAAAATTACACGTCAGCTGTTAAAAAACTTTGCCAATCAGTCAAAAATGTCTGGTGAAACATTATACAGTTGATAATGTTTGATAAAATGCCGGCGCCACACTCTCGCCTAGTCGCTTGCAAAGCGGTGGCATAGTAGTCATCCACACTCTCGCCAAGTCGCTTGCCAAGCGGCTCGCTGTATACACTCTTGCGCTCGTCTTCATTTGTACGCACTTGGTGAGAGTGTGGAAGCCGTATTACTCTTCTTATCGGATGAAAAAGTCGATTGTCCAGGTTATGATAATGTCGGTCATAAATTAAAAGAAATAGAAATAGAAATTTCTTTATTGACATAAGACATTTAACAAAATGTATGGTCAATCGTCACATATATATATTATATATATATATCCATACATATACACATACATATAATATTATACAAAAAATTCAAAGCACAGAAACAATACGATTCTACAATACAAAGTAATTTACAAACCCATTTTCACAATTCATACATACGAAAATCAATTTCATAAAAATCAGCCACTGTATGAATGCATTCTTGCTGCAGGATAAATTTAACAGTTTTTTTGAAACTCATACAATAAAGGCTTCTGATAGATAGAAAGTAAATTCGTATGGCTTTTATTGGTGGGGAGTCCCTTGCGGGAAGGTCCCACCGCCTGAATATATAACTTAAGCCGTCAATGGGCCTTATGACTGTCATACTTCACTCGGGACTGACAGTTTAACGTACCTATACGATAACACGGGAGTGATATGGTTAAAATACTTTCGGTAATGAGAGGGTTTGAACCCGGGATCTCTATGCTGCTACGCAAGCACCCTATCCACTAGACCACGGATCACTCCCGTCGGTCATAGTATCATACTATCCAGTATGAATGCAATGATGTATAAAGTAGGCCTCCTATTTGATTTGATTGATAGTAACAACTAATCCTAATTATCTAAATTCAAATTTGTTCAAGTGACGTCATCAAAAATATCCAATTCCACAAGAGATTATGAATGAATCAGGCAATACGATGGCAGATAACACCATTAATCTGCAGTCAATTATGGTTGAATCTAATAGACGTATACCTTGCCTGGAACAGGAAAAAAAAACAAAAATCAAAGATACAAGAACCTAACTTTAAAAAATGTTGTTTGAAGCCTTTAGCTGATGACTTGACTTGTCTGTCTTTAGTGGCCGGTCTTAGTAGCAGCAGGGTCTTAGTGGTTTTGACTTTTAATTATCTAAGGGCAGAGACACACGAGGTGTTTCTTCAGACAAGTCGGCACGACAGGGCAGGAAGCTCTCCGATTGGCTGATTCACGATACGCCAACATAATCAGTCAATCGGAGAGCTCCCTGATCCGTCGTGCCGTGCTGCCTCAGCTGAAGAACACCTCGTGAGTCTTGGCCCTTATGTTCCTTACCACTATTATTAATACCAACGGCTTTGACAAATCTATACGTCCCTTTTACAGTAGGTCAATCGATGAAATAAGAATTCTGTAATGATTAAAATTGAATAAAAAAGTCTAGTTGATCTATTATTGCACTCTACTTGAAGTGCACCAGAGATGATTGTAGCTAGCATCGAGTTTCAGTACATTTTAGATTTAGTTATTAGTTGAATAGTTTACTTTGTTATTAGTAATTTTCAAGTTATTCTAGTCTCATTGTCGACTAGCAAGTAACCCGTGCTCCGTAACGGTCTAATTGAAAGCTTGACCTACTGAAATCTTGAAGAATTTAAAATAGGCCTAAAACCATAATCTGTAAATTAAGAATCTATATGCAAAATTTCAAGTTTATTAGTCCAGTAGTTATGACGTGATGATGCGTCATTCGTGAATTTCCTATCTCTTAAACCAATTCTTTCCTTTATTATATTACGGTAATAGATTAGTTATCCTAGTTTTATTTTCGATAGTATCAATAATTCCTTACAATCAATTACCGATGGTTCTTTTACACTCAAAATAAAGTGTCCCCTTATCTATGAATAAACATTAAAAAAAAAATCATAACTACCTTCCTATATCCTTCCTAATATTAGTAAAGTCAATTTCAACTTTATCACCCCTCTGAATGAATATCCAATTTTGATAGAATGTGTAATTTTTGCAGCTATCAATCTAGATAAAATAATTATCATCTTTATTTATTTATTTATTAGAACAGTCACAAACACGATATTTGGAAAGAGAAACAGGCAATTGCCCAAAACTTCTTCAATTCCTTGATTTTGGCACATAAATAGTCCAAAGTGAGGTTAAGTTTAAAATTTCTGTTTTCACCAAAGATTAACACTCAGAGAATACCTATTCGAGATATGACTGATGAATTTTAAATTTCGAAGGGTTGATAAGAGCCGGAAATAACACTAAACAATCCGAAAGTTTCAATAATATTGAAATAAACTTGAAAATTTTGAGCAGAAAAATTCCCAAAAACTAAACAAAATAATGTGTTAATTCCCAAAACTTTTTATAGTTTTGCAGCTATAACTTGATAATGGGCAAAACCGTCGAACCAGAATGGATATCAATCTTTACAGCCATTTCATAAAAACACTTGACTAGCATGGGCTACTTTTAAAAGTATTTAAATAATATATATCATTTTAATTAATAAAAACCTTAATTTATTGTCAAATTGAATAAAAATGTTGTCCTTGGTTATATATATAATAGTAATAATTTGCTCGTTGTGCTTCGTTGCACCTCTGCTCACTATAGCAGCCCAGTCACTGTTACCAACTTCATTTTGATTTTGCTGCACTGTTGCTCCATATAACCTACTAAGTATTTTGCGTTGCCATGTTGCAAATCTGGAGTGGGTAATTATGGGTGAAATTGCCTGAAATCCATCAAATGTTTTTCTGTGTAATTTTATTATTGATAAAAACCTTAATCCTAAAATCCTAAAGTCCTCGTTGTCCTTGGTTATAATATATAATGAATAATAATTAGCGCGTTGTGCTTCGTTGCACCTCTGCTCACTTTAGCAGCCACAGCAGTCACTGTTACCAACTTCATTTTGATTTTGCTGCACTGTTGCTCCATATAACCTACTAAGTATTTTGCGTTGCCATGTTGCAAATCTGGAGTGCAGAAAAATTTTTCCCGCACTAGAGCGGAAAAGTGATTCTTTGCGTTCTGTAATCAGTGCAGCAATGGCCACTTTTCAACGTAACTGTAGGAAAATATAATTTCTTGCTTAATAAAATATAATTGATTATTTCAAACGAAAATGAACAGTTAATATTACTTCAATAAACCTGTATCAGCTACAGTCTATAGAAGGCATTGACAAGACTGAGGATCGGCAACGTTGTTCTCCTATCTTTCTCCACTGCCATTATAACTTGGGCCTCACTATAGTTGTTTTTTGAAATATTTTAAATAAAATATAGCCTACCATATGTACTTAAATTGTGTAAGTTTTTTCCAACAATCTCTACAGCCATCACTCCTAATAATAGTTATTTGTGCAACTAGTGCGCAAAGTGACAGTTTGCTGCATCGAAAGAAACGTTTACTTGAGTGCAGCAAACGAACTTTGCGCACGTATTTCACATTAAATTTTTCCTACAGTTACCATTGAATATGAAAAGTGGGTAATTATGGGTAAAATTGCCTGAATAATGTAGTAGTGTTTGAATGGCGGGGGGCAGCTGTGTGGTGTGTGCTGTGGTGGCACTGTGCTGTCGTTGTCCTTGGTTATAATATCTACTTAATAATTAGCGCGTTGTGCTTGGTTGCACCTCTGCTCACTATAGCAGCCACAGCAGTCACTGTTACCAACTTAATTTTGATTTTGCTGCACTGGTGCTCCATATAACCTACTAACTATTTTGCGTTGTCATGCTGCAAATCTGGAGTACGCAAAGTACTCACTTTGCGCACTAGTGCGGAAAAGTGATTCTTTGCAGCCTGCAATCAGTGCACAAATGGTCACTTTTCAGGGTATCTGTAGGAAAAATAATTTTTCAACTTCAGTACTACCCCTGTGAATACAATTAATATTAACATTATTTGTATAATTTTTGCAGCTGTAACTTGACAATGGACAAACCGAGTGAATCGACAAAACCGTCATCCAGCCAGAAAGCAGTCAAAATGGAGACGGATGATAACGAGGCAGATGACGTCATCAACAGAGCCTCCCCTACTGCGACCAACGGATCCTCGTCGCAGAGAGGCGACATGGAGTTCCGTGTCGGTCAGAAAGTGGAGGTCAGGGATTATCGCAGTGATATGACCAAGTGGTAAGTGTTTTTTCGCCTGCAATATAGTGAGGTCCGCGTTTTTAATGGCAGTGTTTAATTAGCAATTGTATTGCTATCCTTGTCTATCATTCAACCAAGCTGATAGCGCTATATCTTTCTCGCTTTGCTCTGTTGTCTGATTGTTTCTCAACAATGCATAATAGTTATTTGTGCAACTAGTGCGCAAAGTGACAGTTTGCTGCACCGAAAGAAACGTTTCTTGAGTGCAGCAGAGGAACTTTGCGCACGTATTTCACATTAAGTTTTTCCTACAGTTACCATTGAATATGAAAAGTGGGTAATTATGGGTAAAATTGCCTGAAATCCATCAAATAACTTAGTAGTGTTTGAATGGCGAGGCGGCTGTGTGGTGTGTGCTGTGGTGGCACTGTGCTGTTGCTGTCCTCGTTATAATATATAATAGTAATAATTAGCGCGTTGTGCTTGGTTGCACCTCTGCTCACTATAGCAGCCCAGTCACTGTTACCAACTTCATTTGGATTTTGCTGCACTGTTGCTCCATATATCCTACTGAGTATTTTGCGTTGCCATGTTGCAAATCTGGAGTGCAGAAAAATTTTTCCCGCACTAGAGCGGAAAAGTGATTCTTTGCGTTCTGTAATCAGTGCAGCAATGGCCACTTTTCAACGTAACTGTAGGAAAATATAATTAATTAACAGTTACTTGTTATAAGTTACATAAGTGAAATAAGTATAAGAAAAGGGGATGTAGAGTGTAACTTAACTTTTTGTGACTTTCATTTACATGTGAATTTGATGAGATACATCATAGAGTATATTTATTTATTTTACTTTTAAGAAGTTAGAACTAAGTCTTTTAGATATAATTTTGTTCTAGTATTGACATGTCACCAGTCAAATGAGTGTTACTCAAAAATTGATGTAATGTGACGATAAATAAATGAAATGAAATATGAAAGCTCTTTTGTATGAAATAAAAGCACGCATCTTCATTATTAACGAAATGATAAATTGGAAACAAGAATTGAATAATCCATCTTCTAGGATAGGCATGAGAAGATGATTATAAAAATCTTGATTATGAAAATTCATTATGAAATCATTGAAAAATATAATTTCTTGCTTGATAAAATATAATTGTTTATTCTTAACGAGAATGAACAGTTGATTTTACATTAATAAACCGGTATCAGTTACCCTCCATTTAAGGCATTGGCAAGACAGAGGATCGGCAACGTTGTTCTCCTATCTTTCTTCACTGCCATTAAACGTGGACCTCACTATAGTGAATTGAGCAATTTATGAATTTCACACTATAATCCGAGAGATATTGCCCACAAATGTAGACATATCTCTCGCCAACATATCAGTTATCTATGAACAAACAGTATCTCCTATAAGCCCAAAGTCCTAGAGATATTTCTTGATACATGAAGAGGGGAAACCTATTTCTCCTTCCATATAGTTTGTAGGGGAACGCGCCAACCAAGCTCCCCGACAGCTGAGCTGAGCTTTTAAAACCATTTTCGAGGGGATTCTTTGACGGCGTCAACCAAGCTCCTGAGAGAGAAGATCACTTGTTAATGTTGTCACTTCTGTCACTGCAAATATTAAATGAAATAAACTATTTCTCTTTTCGAAAGTATTTTTTCCAAACTATTGGTTCTTGAAAAATATGATATAACTCATTAAAAAGCAATAAATGACTGGGAAAATCAGGCATGATTTGAGTATTGTTCCAAAATACATCAAGTGATTGAAATATATGTCAGCTTACTCGCGAAAACTTCGGCACTCAAACGTGAGCGTGCGAGGGAGGAGCTTGGTTGTCGGGTTCGGTGACGACAACCAAAAGCTCCTTGCACGCTGGCGTCAACGAGTCTCCCCGATAGTCAATCCCCTACTGGTTAGGAGGGGAATGGTTGTCGGAAACGAATTATTATTAAATTTGGATTCTTGTATATGGCCGCTATGGATTCGTATAAAATGAGCGCTGCTATCCAGAGATTGTCAGTTTGGTGTAAGGGTAAGCATTCCTGACCGACAATTAGGAGGTACTGGGTTCGATTCCCGGGCTAACAAATAATTTTTGAATAGAGCGCTCATCGAATTTCCATCCAGCTGTTTACCCTGTTGTCAGTATTTGCAGTAGCAGAAGTCTTCAGGGTGAATTACAGCATTTAATTTGGATTTTCGTTTAATAATAATTTATTCATTAGAATTTGAATAATTGCAATCTCTCAGTAATTTTCATCTGTAAATAGGTTTTCCTTCTTCATGTTTAGAGTAATATCTCTCGTACTTTAGGCTTATCCTGTTTGTTCATAGATAACTGAAATGTTGGCAAGAGTTATGTCAACATTTGTGGGTAATAGTTATATTTGAGTAATATCTCTCAGACTATAGTGTGAAATTCACAAATTGCCAGTTGAGTAGTTGAGACGTGATGATGCTTCATTCCTAAATTTCCTTTCCCTTACATGTATAAGCCAATTCTTTCCTTTACAATATTATAGTTTATGATTATTATGATCATGATGATGATTATGATCAACATAATTTTGTATCTAATTATTTGTATACCTGTCTGGACCTATGGTATCCAACTATGGGGCTGCACCAAACCAAGTAACATCGCCATCATTCAACGATTCCAAAACAAGATGCTCAGAAACATCGTTGATGCTCGTTGGTATGTGCGGAACAGCGACATCCATAGAGATCTGGGAGTCAACCTGGTATCCTGTGAGATTCAGCGGTATGCAGAGAGTCATGAAGCACGGCTCCACCAACACAACAACGTCGAAGCAATCCAGCTGCTAGACAACGGAGGATTGGTGCGGAGGCTCAAAGGAGGGAGCCATTTGAATTAGTGTAGTGCACGTGGTTTCAAGTGAAAAAGCAGAGCAGTGATTGAGTGAAACAATAAAATCATTCTTTATAGTACAGTTATTCATTACAATTATCATTAGCAGTAAGAGATTCTAGTGATAGTTTCAT
>NC_052507.1:80160597-80197254 GCF_014356525.2 Nilaparvata lugens
TTAAGACAATCCAAATGGATAATGGTCGTGAATTCGACAATGCTGGACTTCGAGATTTTTTGCGTTTATATAAGATAGAACCTTATTATATAACACCGGGACATCCAGATTCCCAGGGTTTATTGGAACGAGCACACTCGACACTCATTGAACTCCTTAATGTCTTTATGGAAAATAAAGACAACAAACCCGAAGATAATATGAAACTTGCAATTATCGCATTCAATAACACAATAAATTCAACCTTGAAACTAACTCCTATGGAAATGACTTTTGGTGTATCGAAAAATCCATATGTTGATGAAATAACGGAAGCCCTTATTGCTGAAGAAAGAACAAACGCCTATCTAGAAAAACTGAAAACTATTCACAAACTAGTAAAAGATAAAGTAGGACAAGAAAAACAAAACAGAACTGATCGCTTAAATCAAACTAGAGAAAAAGATTTTGAAATGCCTAACGAACCCTTCATAAAGACAACGTTTAATAAAAAGGACAAACCTAAATTTTTCAAAGTGAAATACAATAAGGAAACTCAATTAGCTACTAATCCAAGAGCGATTCAGAAAAGACCCTTCAAACTTCATCCGAATCGAGTGAAGCGAGCTCGAAAGAAAAAGAAATCAACTAATTTATCTGTTTCAGGTAACAATGTTTCTTCTTGTGATGCTGTTCCTAACACCAGCAAACCCGTATAGATTGACTGATCTCAGTAAAACATCAGGCATCACTCCTATCAAAATTCAGGACTCATTCGTAATAAATGAAACCTTCACATACATGCATAATATTAATGTGAACATGTTGCGTATCGAATTAAATACAATCAAAAGAACAATATTCACTTTGCGTGAACACAATATCGATCAAGGCCGTCTAGACATCATAACAATGCATTTAAAATACACAGAAACAAAACTAGATCACATCAATATCAGCAAAAATAGAAATAAGCGTGGACTTTTCAATGGACTTGGCTCAGCTATTTCATGGGTAACCGGTAACATGGATGCGAACGACAAAGAAAAATACGACAAAATATTATTTCAAGTTCAGTCAAATGAATACCGCTTACAGCATAATATTGAGAATCAATTTTCAGTAAACAAAAGGCTCATTGACGATTTTAATGCTGATGTGAAAAAGATTCATGGGAATAATTTGAAAATTATAAATTATTTCAAAACTCTCTCAAATGAAACTACGACTGTACAGCTGAACCAGCAATTTTCCCTTTTATTTAGCTCATTAAGTTTGCTCTTTAATAAAATAAGCGATTTAGATACTAGTTTGGAGTTTTGTAGATTGAATATTCTACATTCTAGTATATTATCCCATAAAGAAATAAATAATATTATTTCTGAATCTAATGTAAAATTGATTTCTGAAGAACCAGAAGTATTATGGCAATTAGCAAAGGTACACTGCTCAATATATAAAGAATATATATCCTACTTCATTGAATTCCTTTAAAATCACCTACTTATGAAACCTTCTTCTTATTATCCTATCCTGTTTATCGTAATACTGAAGTTACCACCATTCATGAATATCCTTCCCTTATCCTGAGATATGACGAAATTTTATCTGGTAAATGTGAATATTTGTGTGACAACTACTACTGCAGAAATGTGACAGTGATAAAAAATAAGTGTATAAGTGAAGTGTTAGAAGATAAGAAATTAGAACACTGTAAACAATTAGTAATTAATGAATCTGCTTCTTTTGTAAAATTCATTCCAATTATCAATCAATATCTACTGTACAAAATTGACAAAGCTATTATTTTATCAGACAAAAAGAACACTACATTATATCCAAAATCAACTCAATTATTGTATCTTAATAAGTCAGAACAGTTATTCGAACATCCTAAAATACATGAATATTGGGAAAGTGATATATCAATCCCATCTGAAGTTCCATTTCGTAAATTGAAAACAAACTTTTCATTTGATATTATACATGAAGCAAATATTAAGATTGAACCACTACTAGCAATAGAAGAACTTAGCATTGCAAACGACCAAAGTCATAATTTGAATGAGAACTAAATATGTTTCTTTGGAGGTAATGCACATTAATACTTAGATTTAATACTTATATAGTTGTTGTTAAAGTAACAAAATGCATCCCTTTGATAAAAATCAAAGAGAGAAAAATATAACCAACTTAAAGCTATATCATTTTAGAACTAACCTTCAATTCTGTTCACACCATTTGAAAATATAAAAGTTATCGATTGGGATAAAAATAGATGAGCAAAACCGATACGTTTTAGAGAATGCTTAAACTCACTGAACAATATGTGAATTTACAATGATATTTACTAAATGCCGCTTAACAGCTCAATCATTATCCATTTCACTTGACAGAAAACCCTTACGATTTAAAACAGATTTGCTTGGTTGGAAGTAATATCATGGAATATTAAAGACCGTAATAAATTAGAAGTTCAAAATTCATAATAAATTGAAATTACGTAAATAATTGAAAAAACTTTGAATTATTATTTTAACGTGATTTTTGTAAAAACTGAAATATTGATAAGTTAACCCTACCTCACCGGGTGTATACCATCTGACCGACCTAAAAACTGACCGACCTGCAAATTGACCGTCCTACAAACTGACCGTCTTGCAAACTGACCGTCCTGCAAAGTGACAGTTCTGTAAACTGACCGTCCTTATGACGTCATAAGAACAGTCGGACTGTCATCAGCGGGTGGGTATAAGTTGTTCAACTGGTGAGCTGGTCGACAGTCAAAAATGTAGACAAAAATAAACTTGAATGGACTTGAACGATAGGATCGTTCCACATTTCCACTCTGTATAAACTTTACACTTCACGGTTTAAAGGTTATGTTTATGTTAACACTGCTTACTGCTTAGTGCTTACTTGCTTACGCTTTACAGTGCGTTATACATTTTATAATTATTTATTATTATTAGAACTCACTTCAAGTTACAAATCAAAGGTAACTGATTTAAAACTTAAAATACCTATATGAATATAATTTAAAACAATACGTTACGTAGAGCTAGCTAATAGAAAAGTTTGAATCATTTTTACATTTATTTGTATTAAGGTCTAAAATAAATTATGTAGAAGACTATTTCAATCAACAGTTTTTATTTAGATAGGCCGTATGTATTGTAGCTACAATAATAAAGTAAATTCTTTGTTAGTAGTACGGCAGCTTGAAATAATTATTGTGAATAAAAAATGTAGGCCTATTATGGAAACTAATCACTAACCTAATCACCGGTTTTACTTTCTTAATACATTATTATTCTAGTACATTTTTATCAGTAATAATTGCATTGCTTATCTTGTTATAAACTTTACAAAATTTCAATTAGATGCACCTTGTGTAATTTTCGAAATACGATAATGCACTTCAAAACGCTGATTTTAGCCTTATCTTTGGCGTAATTTTAATAGGCTATGTCACCGGTATTTGGAAACATTGCATTATTTTAAAAATTTAACCGTGATTAATTTCACAAGAACCAATCAGAGAAGGCATTTTTATAATACGGTTTGTCTGATTGGCTCTCCTGGAATTAATCACAATTAAAATTTAACCGGCTCTTGGCACTTAGTCATGATTTAACAATGAAACAGACAATCCTTTTTCATACATTGTTGTGATTGAATGGAATTCAGTTTACTCAGTGGAAAAGTTATTATTTAAAGGTATTTTATATTGTATTGACTCAAAATTATTACAAAATTGTGTTTGTAAAAGCTCTTGATTTAATAAAGCATTATTATTGTTATTAAATGGCTATTTTTTATCACGGCTAAGTATTCGCTAAAATCTGGTTGAATTGATTATAAATGTGTAGGTATTACCTATAGGCTACCAGACTTGAGATAATCTATAGGTACCTTTTCAAACTTGATTCAAGAAAGTATCAATTGTAGCCTAATAATTGAGAATAGACATTCGTATTTTAGAAATCACAACATGTAATATTAAGAATAGTGAATTGTATTTGAGAAAGTATGAATTCAATTTGAGATACGGTAATGAGATATGTTAGTCAGAAATTTATGTTGAAAATCCAGTTGATCTTATTAAAATTAAATCTGAATTAAAGTGGAATATTTTCTAATCTTCAATTAACAACTTCCCATGTAACTTACATCTTACTATTTCTCAATTACAATTCACAATTCTTAATTACAATTGAAAGCTTCCCAAATAAAATTCAAAATTTGTAGAAATATTCATTTTCAAAAGGGTAAAAACATTATATTCAAAGTTAAATATACAGTATTTCTACCAATAAGAGTCAATCATACGTATTGGAAACTATGAGCCGAATCTGCAATAACTGGTTCTGAATAAACTGCTCGACTTGCCAGATTAGACATCCTATGTTTAATGAAAGTATCAGATAATTCCATAATTCATATCATAAATATTGTTAGTAATATTTAAGGCAGCTTTGCTACTATTTGGTGGTATTCGTTGGAAGGCTTTTCAGTGCCTAGCTAAAGATGCGTCTACACCAAAGTATTAACAAAATTTTTATTTTTCCTTCCTTATAGATTCTATTAGATTGAACATACTGTAACTTATCATACAAATGATGTGCTTATGTGTTTGTCAAGATCCGTTTAATGTAATAGAATCTATAAGGACGGAAAAATAAACATTTTGTTAATAACTTTGGTATAAACGCAACTTTAGAAGAACCGACCGAGGTGATTATTGATAAACAAGTCATACGATGATCAAACTAGAAAGATTTCTAGGCCTTTGAAGCACTTGACGAGCCAATCCTGTTAATTTATTTATTATTTTACAAAGGCGACTTTCTAGAAGTATTTTAAGCCTAGGTGATGATGATGGGATGAATGATAATACAATGAAGGTAGAGTTATGAATGAATAAGAATGATAGGTTATGCTATCTTCTTGAATTGATTTGAGTCCTTTTCCAATCCAGAAATAAAACTAAAAATTTTGAATTTGATTTGATTAAAAACCGAATATAATAGAATGATGACATTCAATAAACTCTCAGAACTTGAAAATATTGAGTTATTAAGAAAATTTTGAACCAAAAATAAAACGCAAACTAATTACGACATTTTTTTCAAATCAGGCAACTTAAAAAACTTTTGTATTTCAAAAGAATAAGAGTTATTTTAAATAATATCCTTATTTACAATATTGACTATTAATGGGTAAAATTCAAAATTCCTACTTTAGGGAGTATCTCTCATCTTCGAGTGCCTATTCCTACCAGACAAACAGAAACAAAAGTAGGACATTGTGATGTTCATGAACATGGGACGTTGTCACAGCATTGCGTTTACATTGCAGGCTGATAAACAGGCAGTCTAGTCATAAATAAACATGACCTAATAAATTCTATTTTATTTGGTTCAAAGGTAAGAGAAAATATGTGGGAGGCTATGTTTTGGCTTTTAAATGGCAATATGTTACTACTGGCAAGCAGCTGGAGGAAATCATTGAAAATGCACGTCCACGATATAAAATCGATGTGTCTAAAAGCTACTTCAAGTTTTGGTTGTACAATAAAAATTCTAACTAATTTTTATCGATCGTCCAAAGTCTAACTACACACACATCAATTTTTGAATGAACAATTTTTTGCCGTCCTTATAAACTCTACCAGGAGCTGACAAACTCATGATCACATCATAATATATGTTTGTCAAATTTTGTTCAATTTAATCAAATTTATTAGGATTGCATAAAATCGTAAGTTCAAAAATTGATGTGTGTGTTACTAGACTTGAGACTTATTCACACAACATATTCCCAAACTTTCATAATAATTATTTGTCTAGTAGTTTCTCAATCACATATAAACACTTATTTCTCTTTTTCTTTAGGGCTTTTTGTAATATAATAGAAATACAAATCTCAGTACCCTTTTAAATTATTTTATCACTACATGATTTGGACATTAAATGCCATTTTCAAGTCTGAAGCATTCCGATTCATTTTCAAACTTGAAAATGGCATTAATGTCCGAATTAAGTTGTGATAAAATAATTTAAAAGGGTTCTGAGATTTGTATTTCTATCTATATTTAAACATTCATTTATATTTTTTATTTTTATATTTTATCCAAGTTGTATTATATTGTGTTGTAATTAAAAAATAAAGTGATAGATTTTATCAATTTAATAGTAAGCACTATTATTCACATTAGTCCAATTATATTTTCTTATGACTCTCAATATTATATTTCTTGAATATTCCAATGCTGTCTGCTGTACATTATAATTTTTATAATTTTAGTCGAGTCAGATCTGTAATGCAGCATCTGGACAATGCTTCAACAATGATCAAGTCTGAACTTTCCTTGTTGTACTAGACCCAACAACAGTGATTTTTCATGTGAGGAAAAAACACTACATCGAAAATTTGAAACAAATTAGTCACACAAGGTGTTTTTTTTAATGATAGAAATAAAAAGTCTTGATATTCTACATAATTTTCAAGTTGCAATTATTTATTTATATATTAATACATTATAATATTTACAGATCTATCCTAATAATATTTCCTATCCACCTAATATTTACAACCTCTTCTGGAGATACGGACAACCTGAAAAGATGAAAATTAATTTTTTTTTAATCAGTTATTTGAATGAAAACAGTAATATTACCTAGTTTATGAGTCAGGAGTTCCTAACATCATTTTATCAAAATAAGAGTTATTTTATTTTAACAAAATTTTAACAAAATAAGAGTCTTCCATTAGTATTTATTTATTTAATTCATATCACTTGAAAATGGCATAATTGACCGAAACATGTCGTGATAAAATATTTTTAAAAAAGGGTACTGAGATTTTCAATTATTTTCTTTATATTTATATTACAAGTAGCCCTATACAGGAAAGAGATAAAAAAGTTCCTAACATCTTATCATCACATGTTTAAACTGATTGAACCACATCTGTAGATTATCAATAAATATTTAGGACATTTATATAATCATAGTAACATCAAACTAAAATGCATATAGAAAATGCATTCAAACATGGCTTACTTTAGATAATCTATAGTAGGCTGTGATACAAATCAATAAAAATGCATTTAGAAAATGCATATAGAATCCATAAAAAATATTTAATCGAGCATTAGCGAGTTTTTACTTTCAACTCAAGGCCAAAGTCGTTGTCCGTCGTGTGTATGTTCAACAATAACTTTTGAAAGATTTGATCAATCAACTTCAAATTTCGAACACATATTCTTCGACTCTTTTTACAGCTCAAGCTCGTTGGCCAACAAAATTTACCGACTCCTTCGTCCTTTTCAGGATATAACAAATAACATTGAAATTGCTCAAGAAAAACATTTGTTGTGATTTATCATTAAGCCAGTTGAAGAATTCATTGCATGCAATTACTACAGTTTTTCCATTCATTCATTCATAACATCAGCTGAGGCTATTTGGGAGCTGTCACACAGACAGTCCTTCATGGGCTGACACATGATTTCAGCTGGCTAATTTGCAACTTTTACATCAACAAACTGATACGGGTTGAGATATCAATGTGCGATTTTCTCTGGAACTCTGTATTGAAATCATGTATCACATGACCATCTTCTCATTAAAAAAATGAATTTCGATTCATATGAGGACAAAGATGTTAAAGCGAAAGAGTAATTTTTCATTTCAAATAGGATCCCCAATGAAACCTCCTTTCAAATAATTCTTGTAAAAGAAATATTTAGCTGTTTTCATAATTTTAATCAACTCTGTATAATAAAAATTTGCGGGTTTCAAAAATTACAATACAACAGTTCATGAGTGAGTTCTCCAACCCAGGGTGTCACTAGTGCAGAGTTGGTAAAAATTATGGATACAGCTAAATATTTATTTCACAAGAATAATATTACATTAGGATTCATTGGTTATCCCATTTGAAATGAAAAATTACTCTGACGCTTTAATATAAATGATAATTTCCACATACTCAAATCAAGGTACAAGTAATATGTAACTTTTTGGCTGTCGACCATTGATTGTAATGGTTATCACTTACCTTCTCACATCACTTCATCCTCTCCAGCAATATCAAGAAGGAACCACTCATTCTGAGGCAGTGGCCTATTGACAATGTTTTCGACACCATGAGCCACTGCGCTCAGAAAGTGTGTAATTCTTATTTCTCCGTTGATTAAACGACGAATCGACTTTTTGATATCGCGAGTAATCTTGTTTTCCCTTGGTTGGTTGACTGCAATGTCTCTATGAACTCGAATGATACTATCATAAGAGGTTTTCTCTATTGTTTGGAGACTTCCTAAAAAGCAATTAATTCAAAGCATATATTATAAGAAAATTTTTAACAATATTGCAAATGTCAAAGGACTTGAAATAACTGCTGGGCTCTCATCAGTTGAACCACTTTTTATTGATCTTGCAGCTGTGTATTTGATCAAGCATAAAAAATACAATTGATAATATTTTGTATGCAGGAATTTTAGTAATTTTAAGCCTATGAGTTTAAAGGTAAATCTTTGACAATATAAATTATTACTTCATCATCCACTATTATTCTGATCTCCTTTGCTTAATTTTAATTTTGAATGGTTCTGTGTTTGAGTTTCCTCGCTGTTGCAACCTAATTTTCTTAAAAGCCAATGATAAGTTAAATTGTAATGCACATTTTAATCTAATGTAATTATTCCAATTTCGAGGGCGTTTCATGATGTTATTTCAGTATTTCATGATCATGATTTCAGTATTTCCTAGTGGGGGGCATGCATAAGGTTACGTCGAGGATCAAAACTTCAAATGACTGAATAATCACATCTCCTCATACAGCTTGTTCATATCAGCTCGTCAAGGCGGTTAAAAATCATTTATCATGTCACTAAAATTTGTTGAAAAATAGAAAATTTATCCTTTAGTGTATTTTAGTCCATATTTTTCAATGCATAGAAAATGACTAATTTCTATATTCAAAACTGTGTGTCTCGGTAACTCAAAATGATACTTGGTCTTGATTTGAAGAAAAGAATCTACTCTTTTATGTAGGGGAATGATTTTTGTAAAAATATAATCGTGAAGTAAGATATGTTTGTTTCAAAAAATCAAGAAATTTGCGATATTTTTCTCATTTTCACAGTTTTGAGTTTTTCGATAATAAACAGTAATGCAAGATCAATTTAAGGCAACTATGCTTATAGAGCATGAAATTTTCTCTCATTTGAGACCAATCGCAAGTTTTTATCATTTATTTTACTCGTTTTAGAGACTCTTTAAACAGTAAAATCGCAAGAAAAATTAGAAAATAAAAATCATCATTCAATTGGCTGTAACTTTTGAAGGGAGTAACGGCTGTAACAGAAGTATAATTCATGGGAGTGAAAAGAGGAGAAAATTCATTACAACATCGACTACTTTTTACTTTCCTTGTTACTTTCCTTGCCCTATTACCATAGGTAAGGAAAGTATTGTTTTCCGAAAAAAATTAAGGTACCCCAATTTCTATACGTTTTAAGGTCCCCTGAGTCCGAAAAAGTGGTTTTTTGGTATTGGTCTGTATGTGTGTGTGTGTGTGTGTGTGTGTGTGTGTGTGTGTGTGTGTGTGTGTGTGTATGTATGAGTGGTGTCACAAAGTAAAATTGTGACGAGAAAATAGTTAATAATATTACTGAAAGACGCTCGGCTATCAGCAAAGCTAGCCGACCGCGGAGATAAGGGAGGTACCGATGGCGCACCATCTTCCGCGCATCAAGACGATTTCCACCGCCTCTGGCGGCGGCTCAATCCATCCCCTCCACTTTGGGGAGTATTTAAAGGCCGGACGAGCCCCAGACCACAGCATTCCGCTCACAAACCTTCCTGCTCCTGGTACAGCGGCCCGTTGGCTGCCGTACGTCCCCGACCTCCTGCCCTGGTACAGCGGCCGTTGGCTGCCGTACGTCCCTAACCTTCCATCTCCCTAGGGCACAGCGGACCGTTGTCTGCCGTCCCTCCTCCCATCTACCTAGGGCACAGCGGACCGTTGTCTGCCGTCCCTGTCCTCCCATTTCCCCAGGGCACAGCGGACCGTGTCTGCCGTCCCTGACCTCCCATCACCCTAGGGCACAGCGGACCGTTGTCTGCCGTCCCTGTCCTCCCATTTCCCCAGGGCACAGCGGACCGTTGTCTGCCGTCCCTGTCCTCCCATTTCCCCAGGGCACAGCGGACCGTTGTCTGCCGTCCCTGACCTCCCATCACCCTAGGGCACAGCGGACCGTTGTCTGCCGTCCCTGTCCTCCCATTTCCCCAGGGCACAGTGGACCGTTGTCTGCCGTCCCTATCCTGTCTGTCCTTCCTTTTCCTACTTCACTGGAGCGGAACCGAGGCCGTAAGGCCGATACAAGATTACGTCAAAGTGGTGTCATCAGAGAAGAGAGCGACCTTCACGCCATCAGAAGCACCAGGAGGTGCTGTTCACGCCAGCTGAGGCACAAAGAAGAAGGAAGAGGAACTTCGACTTGCCTCCTTACCCCGCCCACATTACGACTGAGCGAAGTCATCCAGGAGCAACACCTGGGTATCAATCACCCACCTCTGAAGCTACTCAGGGTGTACGTGATAGTGTATGTGCGTCTGTGTACACGATATCTCATCTCCCAATCAACGGAATGACTTGAAATTTGAAACTTAAGGTCCTTTCACTATAAAGATCCGACACAAACAATTTCGATCAAATGCGATTCAAGATGGCGGCTAAAATGGCGAAAATGTTGTCAAAAACAGGGTTTTTTGCGATTTTCTTTAAAATGGCTCCAACGATTTTGATCAAATTCGTACCTAAAATAGTCATTGATAAGCTATATCGTCAACTGCCACAAGTCCCATATCTGTAAAAATTTCAGGAGCTCCGCCCCATCTATGCAAAGTTCGATTTTCGATTTCCAATTATCAGGTCTCAGATATAATTTAAACGAAAAATTTCGAGTGGAAAAAATTGAGCATGGAAATCTCTTCAATTAATGTCCAGTAACATTTTCACCTTAAATTGAAAATAAGCTTGAAATTTGAGAAAATGTAATTATTCAATTGCAAACTTTTGGCAACTGTTGATTCTATTAAATATGATGAGATCTCGTGTGTATACAGCGTTATTGAACTGTCACCAGCTGGCTCAGATCTTTGACTTGAGATGCGCGTTTGCACTAGCGTCAGGTGATCAATTTTCATAACGGCAAGGAAAGTTGTGTGAGTGCGCCACACCAGATTTTTTAATTTTTTATCTGAAGTTTTCCACAAGATACGCAACGTTGCTTATGCGAGACTGTGAAAATGGAGGAAATATCACAAATTTCTCGTACATTCAAAGATGCGTATCTTGTGGAACACTTTAGATAAAAAATCCAAAAATTAGTCCTGTGCGATCACTCAATTCATTGGAAATTTTATAATCTTTAATATCGTATAGAGAATGCTTTTTATCATAAAATTCAAGGTTCTCGAGATTAAATGGAGAACTTGAAAAAAGTCCAAAATTTTGGTGGTTAAGTCGCCCTCTGGTGTGTTAGCAAATTTCAGATTAGAATTCAATGCCCCAAAATACATTTATAGAACCGTCGAAAAAACTTATTCGGGGCTGTTTCCTGAAAAACGACCATTTGACTGGACTATGAGTTGTTATTGGTATTAATAGATAGAATTTACAAAATGTACTTGTTCAGATGATATCTTTATTCCAAAAACCAATCCATTTTTATATACATTTTGTTCAACTTGTTTCTCGTTAACCAACTTGTGTTATTTATTACTCCTGTATGTTAAAGTAAATACAACCTACAACACAACATCAGTGATACCTGGTACAATAATTTATGATAATTTAGAATACCTAGACTTGCTGACATTATATTGTATGAATAGAATTATTCCAAATTTGTATGAATGTTTACCAAAATTGCTATTCAATATTCTTTTGGAATAAAGAATTATTATCAATGATAATTATTATTATCCAACTTTTTATAAGTAACCTTAACATTTAAAAGGAAGCCTCCCTTACTTATCTTTTAATATCCTATTAAAATATTTGTCATGTAGTTTTTCCTGATATAATGTAGTACTTTGATAAACATTTGTACTGGTATATAATAATATTAAAAACTTTGATAATTGTTCCCTACTTTTCAGTCCTCCCTAACAAGAACGGGTGCACTGCTATCTCATCAAAATAATATCAAATATCAAAAAGATACTTCATTTCTATTTTAAAAGAGATAAGAAACGATGGTAAGGTAAAGTGGTACAACATTGACAGTGGGGTAACATTGACACATCTTTGAATTTTCCCTCTCTAAAAAAATGCAGGTCTGAAAATAAAGATATTTCTGGTTGGATTATCTAGGAGGCATTATTGTAGACATCTCCCACTAAATTCAAGTATAGGTTATGTATCATACAGCTGTAATTTGAGTACCTTTTCAGACTGACACTGAATGACCAAATTTTTACGAATTGAAACTTTCAGTAAAAACACATATTCATAAAGGTAAGTGATTTTTTCAATATATTCATTATATACTAGTCTAGTTTCAATAGTACACACCAAAATATTTGCGAAAATGACTAAATTTTATGGTTTGTAGCAGCATGGCTTCTTTGAGGTTAACATTGACACTGTCAATGTTGACCCACATTAATGACAATGTTGACCAACCATACAAGTTACTATTTACTGAATCATAAATAAATACATCTTAGTTACAGATTATGAAGATGAATGGTCAATTTAGCAACAGGAAGCATTCAAATTGAAAGTTTAAGTGATTCATTGGCTGAAGTTCAATTATAATTTTAAAAAATATTTAATTTTCAAATGTTTATTTGGGAAGAAAATTTGATTTTGACAGCAAACATTAAATTTCATAAGACTACATTTTTCAATTTTACAGCTTTATCAAAAGGCTAACCTAAAATTTATATTGAAATAAAAATTTGTTCTTTTTGTCTTGTTCTAGATACAATGACACGACCAGATCAACCAACTGCCAAGAAAAGGATCTACAAAACCTACAATGAAGAAAGAATGAAGAGAGCTGTTCAAGATGTAAATCAAGGTAAATACAGTGTAAAAAAGGCTTCTGAACTCTATGGGATAAACCGGACAACACTCATGAATCATGTAAAGGGATATAAGTGCAAAAAAATAGGCCATCCTACAGTTTTAAGTTTTGAGGAGGAAAAATTGTTGGTGCACTCACTTACAAAACTTGCTGATTGGGGGTTTGGATTTGACAGAGCCCAGCTGCGAATATGTGTTAGGGATTTTGTCAATAGGATGGACCGTCCAAATCCTTTTAAAGACAGCATGCCAGGTATAGATTGGTGTAGGTCATTTGAAAAACGTTGGAAAAAAGAATTGAGTCGCAGGGTTTCCCAAAACTTGCCAAAAAACCGTGCAGAATCATGCTCAAAAGCTGTGATTACTCATTTCTATGAAAAACTCACAAAAATTATAAATGAGCATGATTTGAAGGACAAACCACAGAACATTTTCAATTGTGATGAGACAGGCTTTCAAACTGATCCTGGTTCTCAGAAAGTGATCTGTAAGAGAGGCTGTCGGAATCCTCATAAAATTGTGAGCAATGTAACTAAGGCAACATATACTGTGTTGGTAAGTTGCAATGCTATTGGAGACTATTTACCATTATTTGTCAATTACAAAGGACTACATTTATATTCTGATTGGTGTCAGAATGGACCACAAGGTACAAGGTACAATTGCTCCCCTTCAGGGTGGATGGAATCTGATCAGTTTTTGAACTGGTTTGAAAAACTTTTTATACCAGCAACTGCAGGACTTCAAGGAGCGAAACTGCTCATATATGATGACCATAACTCCCATATTTCATTAAAACTGGTAGAATTAGCAGAGAAGAACAATATTTTGCTCCTTTGTCTACCAGCACACACATCACACATTCTTCAACCATTGGATGTGGCAGTGTACAAAGGTGTGAAAAGTACTTGGCGTACAGTACTGAAAGAATTTTTTAATGAAACAAAGTTTCACAATGTTGACAAACCAAATTTTCCTAGAGTGTTGAAAAAGCTAGTAGAAAGTGGCTGTCTCAGTCGTGCTAATGCCATTAGTGGATTTGAGGCTGCTGGCATTTTTCCTATCAACAAAGAAAAGGTTTTGGATAAAATGCAAACCACAGCTGTTTTTGAGGAACCCATTGAAGATGACGTCACACCTTCCACTTCTGGAACACGATCACAATCAACCCAGACAGCAGCAATCACTCCTCAATTTCTCCCAGAAAAGCTTTAGAGGAGTCCTGCTGTCTGTTTTGAAAACTACGCACAAACCCCAACAATCCATTGGACGAAGAGATTGACACGCACATTTGCTGAGAGCCTGACATCTCCAGAAGCCAAGAAGAGATTGGAATGTGTTGAAAAACAAAAGAGGAAGCAGAATGTTGAAGGAGCCGAAATAAAAAAAAGAAATTGAAGAGAAAACTCATTGAAGATTATGTCAGCTCTTCAGATGAAGTTGATGATCCTACCAACTGTAGGCCCCTGGAAGATAATGCTAACATTTTGAAAAAGCCAGACTCTGTGACAGAGAAAGATTGGTTCTAGTACAGTTCTCTGTGGAGAACTCATCAAAGACAATTCACTACATTGGAAAAATAACAGATGTAAGTAATGATCAGATAGAATGCGATTTTCTTCGAAAGAGGAAAAAATGCTTTATTCGTCCAAATGTACCAGATGTTTCATCTGTTCCTGTGACAGATATAGTTTGTAAGTTGAACCAGCCAAAAATAAGGAGAGAGTTACATGAATTCAATCTACATTTTATAAAAGACCTGGTTATTTATTAAGTAAACCAATCATCCAATGTGTTTGAAAATTTTATCTTGTTTTTACTTCAATTTATGTATGTAGTCTTAAGTATTTTCACATCAATAAATGTTTTTCATGATTCTTATACAATAAATTCATTCAACCTGGTGTCAAACTAAGACCAAATATGTCTATATTTGATATTACATACAAAATATACCAGGTGTCAATGTTGACCCACACCTGGGTGACATAAAAATAATTATACTCATACTTTCATACCTTTTTTTGTTGATTGCATATTGCAATAAGTTTAAGCATATGTTCAACATAAAACCTATGCAAAAAAATATTTAAAAAGTTAAGAATCCAGTTTATTAAAGTGAAAAAATCAGAGATGTGTCAATATTAGACCATTTACCTTATATATTTTTTACGATATTATTATGAAAACTGCATTAAAAAATGCAGAAAAATGCATTACAAAATTGGTTTCACTAAACCTAAAAGATTTTACAGCAGGTGCCTACAAATTTAATAATAAAATACATAAATAGAATGATATGCTAACTTTAACAATAAACTAAGGAAAAAACATGAAAAATAGGCTCTGTCAGTAAAAGGTAAAATATCACAAGATAGACCATACAAACGATAAAATTTACTCATACACATTGAGTTATTCCAGGTACTCATTAACCAGAATAAAAAGCTTTAGACTTGAGCCATTCATCACAGCAATACAAACGTTTTCAATGGTAACTGCTTAACATTATCTGTAGTAAATTAGACATGCAAATTTGTAGGTACTTATGACTCTTCAGAGTTTTAGTCAATCTAACTGTAGATCTAGTTATATCATCCTTATGTCTAATGTAATGTGAATGTACAGATATATTATAAGCCCTTTCTCTTCTGTTTGTACCTTTCTATCTCCATTATGGCATTTGTTTTTGACATAAAAATTTTGCATTGAGTAAAACATCACGTTTAATAAACGACTCACATCTCTATTCAAACAGTCGAAAATGTTGGTAGTCTACACTATTTTTAGTTGTAATCCTCGCCTGATAATTTGAAAAACTTATAGACTCATCATCATCATCAGCTCTAAGAATTGAAATGTGTGACAAAAGCAGAAGGATGGGAAAGTCCTGTCTACCTGCCGTTCTACGAATGACAGGTTTTGAAATTCTATTTCCAGTAACTTGCATTCAATTTCCGACATGTGTTTCAAACTCTATTCACTGTTTACCATCCTATCTTCTCCCTACCTGAACTTGTCATTATTTTTAGTTTATTGACCTTTCTGCTGAAACTAAACAATTCTGACTGTTGGCTTCTTATAGACTACACACTACATCTTGTATGTTGAAGTGAAGAGAGATAACTTTGTAGTTGAGAGGTCCAAAATTCGTAATAGAAAAAAATAAGCAGCCAAAATTCTGAAATGTCATGGGACAAGGTAAAAATATTTGTTGCTTAGAAGAATTTATTAAGTGGTGGCTTGTTATAGAGAGGCTCGACTGTATAGCAATTTGAATATAGTGTGCTTGTATATTCTGTGTAGCAATAGGCCTATATAGATGTAGTAAATAATATATAATAAAATATATAGGAACATAATTGACCGAGCAAAGTGAGGTCTAAGATTTAAGTCGACGGTTTGCATTTCTCTTTATGTTATAATTATGTTCCTTCGCATTTACGGCGAAACGCGGTAATAGATTTTCATGAATTTGACAGGTATGTTCCTTTTTAAATTGCGGGTCGACGTATATACAAGGCTTTTGGAAATTTTGCATTTCAAGGATAATATAAAAGGAAAAGGCGCTTCCTTCATATGCCAATATAAGAGTAAAAATCAGACTAGAATATTATTCATCATAGATCAGCTGTCGAGAGGATTATAAATTGCATGCAATGACGCAATCAATTTAATATATCAATGCAACTTGAAGAGAAACAGCTGTTGTTCGATTAATATCATCGATTAAATCATCGTTGAATAAATGAATAAACGCAGGATCTCATAGGCCAGCTCAGCTAACAGAAAATTATGAGCTGCATAATCACATCTCCGTGGTGGGGAACCCACCTGAAATTTCGATCCTAGCATAAGTAAAACTGCAGTCTATTAATTGACCGAGCGAAGTGAGGTCTAAGATTCAAGTCGGCGGTTTGGCATTTCTCTTTATGTTTAAATGTTTATATGTTGCGCATTTACGGCGAAACGCGGTAATAGATTTTCATGCAATTTGACAGATGTTCCTTTTCAAATTGCGCGTCGACGTAGTCTATATACAAGGTTTTTGGAAATTTCAAGAATAATATAAAAGGAAAAAGGCGCCTCCCTCGTACGCCAATATATAGAGTAAAAATCAGACTATAGAATTATTCATCATAAATCAGCTGTCGAGTGGATTATAATAAATTGCATGCCATGACGCATATCTCAATGTAACTTGGGCAAGAAATCAGCAACTGTGTGGACTATTGATTGCGTGACTCATTGAATGCAATTTTATGCACTATTAAATGAACTATTGATTGCGTGCAATAACGCATGCATTAATAACTAAAATACATAGTATTGGCTCTCAAATTTTCTCTGCTTTGAACTCGGGCTGTCCTGTTGCCAGTATGTCTTGAAGGAGATTAGCTTTTGATGTTAGCATTTTTGATACACCAACCCGAACAGCCATTAGCCGTTCACACCGATATCTTGCCGACACGACACGACAGGATAGAATTTACTCTGATGGACAGTATATGAGGAGGCTGCGGTTTATAAAACTGCGCGAGGTTACTGTTCACAGAACTACTAGTATTATACTTCGGTCTAACCAAGTCTACACATATAATAACATAACATAATAAGTTCTCGTTGATCGTTGCTCATGCTTGAGAATATTAGCAATTTTTGTAAATTCGATTGATCGATCCAGCGCATGTGCATTACTTCAAAGTATTAGCAATTTTAAGCTTAGGTTTCTCTGAACCACGCAGCGTTATTGCGGGTTCCGTCAACCGTGATACGCGAAAATCACGCGTGCGTGATAAAAAAAGCGGTGTTTTCTCTGACAGCAACCTCGCAGCGCGCGATTATATTTTCAGTCATAGGCAACATAGATGTCCAACACGTCCCTGTAGCTAATGATCTATTAATGAATTTTGTAAATGAAAACCATTGAACTTTTTATTGACTGGGGATAAGAAGGGTTTTCTAGAATTGTGATTACCAGGCATCTGTTGGATAAAGATACCAAGTTTGGGAATATTTTAGGCTTTCAATATATTTGTTTTATGAGGTACTGTTCTGTGAATAGTAGACCTCGCGCAGTTATAAACCACAGCCTCCTCTAATACTGTCCATCAGAGTAAATTCTGTCCTGTGCTGTTGTGTCAGTGGCGTATCCAGGGGGGATATGAGAATGTATCCCCCCCCAGCAAATGAGACCTACATTTATTTCGTGGCCAATTCAGCAACTACTTTGTTAGCTTTCTTTATATTGTATGAGTCGAACAAATATCTAAGAGATGAGAGAATAGCACATGATAATTATGAAACTATAAGCTAGACAGTGAATGGTCTAGTGTATATGGACTGAGATAGCATGAAAATAAAAGATAGCACTTTAAGGTGAGTCAATTTTGTTATTTTTCACCCATCTATTATTTTGAAGAAATTCAATGTAGCTTATATTTTTTCAGAGTTGATCATAGTTTATTGAGTTTCAAGCATGTGGTTGAGAAGACAAGTATGGCCACCCATAGTAGTTCATATCCTTAAACAATGCACCAGCAGCTTCTTCTACCCTTAAAATTTCCCGGTTATGATAAACGGGGGTAGCCTAATTTCCACCGTTAACAGGGGAGATACATCCCTGAATATTTGGAAAAATGTTTTATCCTCTCCACTAGAAAAAATTCAAGTTCAAGAACTGAAGTAAAAATTATGAAAAATTGAACAAAACAGTTAATGAAAGTATCTAATTATGATTTTGGTATTATTTATGCTTACTTTTTTTTATTATTTTATACTTTTGTTTATAAAATTATGTATTTTCTTTTATTCGTTTTGAATATGTATTAGTTGTATGGCAGATAAATGATTTGATTTGAATCAAGTTGAAACCTTTACTATGGTGTTGAAGTTTTGTATGAAAATTAGAGCCGAAATTATTGTTTGGAACAATTGAATTACTAGTAAAATTCTTGAGTGCGCGACGCAGAGAGAATTACAGAGAATTGCGCGCGTGAAGTCAGAGAAAACACTTCCCTAGCAATAGCTGCAGCAAACTTTTGCATGATTACGTCATCGCGCATCCCGCAGTAACGCTGCGTGGTTCAGAGAAACCTAGGCTTTAAAATGTAGTGGCTAGACGCGCGTGTAAATTCTATTGGTCGATCCAGCGCACGCACATTACTTCAAAGTATTAGCAATTTTGAAATGTAATGGCTAGTCGCGCGTGTAAATTCTATTGGTCGATCCAGAGCATGCGCATTTTTTCAAAGTATTCAAAGTGGAATTGTGGAACGCTAGGAACTTCAAGGCCATCTCTGTTTACAGTCAATCGGCTCTCCCATTGAACAGTTGATGTTCCCCCTGTCGGGGTGCTTATGACGTCATAAGGACGGTCAGTTTGCAAGACGGTCACTTTGCAAGACGGTCAGTTTGTTGGACGGTCAGTTTTCAGGACGGTCACTTTGCAGGTCGGTCAGTTTCCTGGTCGGTCAGTTTGTAGCCCCCCTACCTCACCAATACACACAACCCGGATTTTATCTTGAAGCTTCAACATTTTTATTTTCCCAGTTTAGTTGCAGAAGGTAACATTGAATTCACACATGGTTACAGAGTTGACCACCGGACTTGGGATTAATCCAATATTTGATATTTTTTAAATTAATATCACTGATTTAGCAATTTTCATAGTATAATTGAAACATTCAAAATATTGGCATACACTGATGGAAGTTATAATTTCAATATTTTTCTAAAAGGAAGCTTGGTTGCTAGTTGTTCAACTAGGTTCAAAATTGTTTGTTCACGCAGTTTCCAAAAATTGAAATTGCTGGAGTTGAGTGAGAACATTTTTTTAGATATTGAGCCCCAACTAAAGTGTGACTGCAAACTCTACATTTATTCAGCTTGGTAGATTGTTCATCAAATGTGATTGGTCTGATCTGATTTGATTCCAATCTTGATATTACTTTGACGAAAACTTCCTCCCCTGTAAGTAGGTACGCTTTCGATTAGACCAAAATCTAGTCTACTTTTTCGACGTGAAATTGAATAAACCTCTTTCAAGATAATTGATACGGGATGAATTCAAAAAGCAGTTTTGTTGCTTATAGAATTTTGTTGTTACAACTGCTTTGCGGGTAATTTAAATAAGGAGCAACAGATAAAAATTGTATTTGCACAAATAATTTATTATTTTTTAGATTATTAGTAGTGGTTTAAAATTAGAATTAGATTAGTCAGTTGAATCCCTATAGAATTATCAAATAAGCCTACTTTACATACGGTATTGGTTTTACGGTATTTAGTCCTGTCAACGAAAGGTTATAGTGTGAAAAGTTTGAAAGACAATTTTTGGCCCAGCAGTTCAGTTCTGGGTAGTAAGGAGGTAAACATAATATTATCAAAAGTCCCCACCACTACAACCCAGTGCTGAGGGAGTGGGGGTGGTTCAAAGGTACTATTTTTGGTTTCTCGCATAGAATATTAGAAAACTACCTATTCCTCTTACGAACATGGCTGTCATCATATACAAAATTGAAGCTCACATAATCTCCTCAAATATTGATTCAACAACTCTTGTTCTATAATTATCATCTATAGTACTATAGTTTTCGAGATAACTACTTATCCGCTCTTAAAAGGTGTAACATTAAAAAAAAAACATGTTTGCCTCTAATTTTTTGCTTTTTCTGTTCTTATATAACTTTTTTTTATTAAAGTTGTTGATGCTGATTATGAGCTATAGAGTACCGGATCGAATTCTTTTCAACTGTAATCACAATATTGTTGACTTTGCAGATTTTTTTGGACCAGTAGGGAGGTGAATATATCAAAAGACCCAATCCCTAAACTTATTTGTGCTAAAGGATGAGGATGAGGGTTCTTGAATTTTGTTTACACACTTATATCTGGGAAAAATGCGTTTAATCGACATGACTATAACAACAGTTTAAAAATGAAGCTTGATGAATTTCTAAAATTCTTGTTCAGTGGAGTTTATAATATTTTCAACAGTTTTCGAGATATTATTGCTCTTGAAAACATTAATAGACAAGGCTTGAAAGTGTGAAATTGTTGAGATAACAGGTTTTAAACCAATTTTTTGCTCTTTCAGGGCTTATGAATATTCAACAATGCATCGTATAAATAGGTGTTTATCTCGTAAACTGCATACAAATTTATTATATGGATTTTCTTTAATTTGATGTATTATTCTACTATTACATGTTTTCTCTTCATTGTTATAGCACTATAGCAGCTTCAAGATGGGGGTGAAATTTTCAACTCTGCAATAATTGATCATTAATTTGATAATGAAATGTGAGCGGAATGTCTGGAACACAACATAGCAAAAATAGCAAAATTGCGCATCTCTAGCCCATTTGTATAAAGGTGTGGAACTTCGAAGTTGACACTTGTTGCATAATGGTTATTATGTAATGAGGTGCAGCTTTATAATAGGCCTAATATTAAAAAGGGACTACCGTACACTATAATATACGTACTGTACTTGCTGGGTACGAAATCTGAGCTGCATACTGCTTACTGAGTGTGTACGGTACGAAATAAGAATATAAAAGAGGGAGTCTAAGTGCAAAAATGGAGAAGGTTCTTTGCTATAATTAAATAATGATTGACTGTTTGACTCTAATTTTTTTATTGATGAAGTTGGTACTTTATTCTTGTTTGTATCTCTCAATTTATTCTAAACAACCAGCAGTTTCTGAGTTCATTATATGATTATATATTTAAATTAATTAGTTGATATTTGCAGATATAAACATATTTTTAATATATTCAGAGATATTTAACATATTTTTCTGGCAGAATTATATGTAGCCTATATGCTATATGCTGTTAGCATCATAGAGAAAGCATACCGGTATTATATTATGTCGTATTTTATGTACTGTATTATATTTGTGTATATATTCCGTTAATGCTCTCTTCATGCTTATAGTTTCTCGGAAGCAGAGAATTCTTTAACAAGAGTTCGATAACAAGTACAGTATGGTATATTTGTTTTTTTTTTTTTTAATTTGAAATTTATTGGAAAATGAGAACAACTGATACAATAGACAGAATACAGAATCCTGTGAATAAATTGAAGAAATAATGTACAATATACATGAAATTACAAAATAGCCAACTAAATGAGAGAAATAATAATACAGTACAGTACAGTAAATTTAGAACGAGAATTCATATTTTCTGCACTCCAAACATAGAATAACTTGTTTGTTGGCAGTTAGTCGAATGATGACAGTCTTTTATACTTAATGTAAACTGTGGCTTCAAATGCAGGAAATAGTAGATGGATAGGTATATCAAAGTCCACCATTAAGATCTGTAGGGGGCGTCATCTGAAGATGGAAGGTGGGGGTTGTGAAAATACGCAAAGTGTGTGAGACTATGCATCTGATTTTCGTAGTTTTATGGTTTGTGGACATCGTAGTAATAGTCTTTAAAAATAATGCAGTAGGCCTATTATATCAGTTCAAACTGTAATAGTCCAGTTTCCAGATGTGAATATAATAAAAATACCTTGACAGGTTCATTGTTTCGTATAATATTGGTTTCATTTTAGATTTTTGGAATTGAAGATGGGGAAAAAATATTCTTTTAATACTTATTGATGTAATTTTCTCTTGTAACGTATGATCATTGGGGGAGGGGGCAGAATACATGCATTGCCCCCCCTGAGTAATTATTGAGGGGGCAGAGAGTGCCTTGCCCTCCCAAAGTCGGCGCCACTGAGTTATATGGATAAATTAATAATAAGTTTTATGAATAATGAAAAGCCAAGAAATATAAGAAAATACAGATTATTCATCATAATGATCAAATATGTGCCTGATTCAATTCAGATGAAGGCTTGAAATTCCCTTGAGTCTTCAAGAAAAACTCAATTAGTTATACAGTTCTATATTGTAGTCTGTTTGCTGGTGAAATATCTGCTAGAGAATGCGTACAGAGATCTATATTCACGTTCTTGTTAATGAAAATGTTGTGAGAATTAAATTAAAGTTGAAAAAGGTTACATTGATTTTTTCATTTTTTTTTAATAAATATGAGTACCAGGCGCGGATCCAGGGGGATGGCGATTGGGACGCCGAATGGTGCTTGAAATTTTTTTAGTTTGAAAATATTCATTTACTAGGTGGGGGTGGCGTACGAGGGAGGGTCCCCCGGGACAACCACCCCAATCACTCTCCCCTGGTAAGGATCCTGGATCCGCGACTGATGAGTACCTTACTATACCATAATATATTATGAGACTCGAGGATTGTACAGTAGTATATACGAAAAGGGGTTAAAAATATTATCATTGATAGTAACCCCACATATATTATATAGTGCATTATCATGTTTGAAAAAGTAATTATGATTGTAAATATTGAGAGTGCGTGATTATATGTAATGCTGTTGGTTTTATAAATAAACTATTTTGGATGTGTAGTCCAGCATCCAAAGAAATTATTATTATCTTCTTCAATTTTATTTATGAATAGGAGGGCAGGGAAGGGTACTGGTTAGGAGCATGTGCGTCGGCTATGGGGAAACCCAAAGCAATGAATTATAGGCGAGACTACAATTAAATCTCATTGGCATTGACCGCATGAAGACGATTCACACTTACTAGATATACTAGATTATTCCGGCCTTGACTGCAAGTCCATGAACAACACTACACGACTGTGCAAATTATAAGAGCCACAATTATTATTAAACCGAGACAAAGGTAGAACGCTGATAATGTAGCCGGAAATGAAAAAAATCGAATCAACTAAAGAGTATATTCTAAATAGAAATTAATTAAAACCAATCAGTTCTTGTAAAAATATAATAAATTTTGTGTTGATGAAGATAGAAAATTTAATAGGCTCCATGAAATTCAAATAATTAAATAAAAATAACTTTCATTTTTTAAATCAACTTCAACTTCTAGTTAGATCTATTGTAAAGACTATAGATTAGGTATAGATCTATCTTACCTATGTCTAGTCAATAATTCAATTAACTTAACTAAAAGTTAATTCTTCATCCATCATTGTTTGAAGAGCTCCAAAACGTTAGAATGTAAATAAATGGTCTCCAAACTGAAAACTCACCGAATAATTGAGATTGATAAATAAAATCAAATAATGACTCAATTTTACGGTTATAAATTATTATAATTATAATTTTTATACAATCAGTTATTAACTTATAATAAATTTATCGTTTCAATTTGGAAATTAAACATTGAATTTTTGCTTAGAATAATTTCGTGATTCAATTATACGCGGAGAGTAGTGAATTACACAAATTTGTCTCAATTTTACAGCTCATCTTATTATAAAAAAATGATATTTTTTTATTTATTTATACATGAATTCATTATCTCACCCGCCAACATTTAAGAAAAAGTTTCATTTACGTAATCATAAAAGTAATAAGCTAATGATAATAATTTTCAATTGAGTTTATGAATAATCTTAAATGTTAGTCCATTTTTACAGAATATAGGTGCTCACCTTATCATCTTGGAGATCTCTCTTTTTTTGAATGAGAGATATAAATGAATAAGGACATCAATTTACAGTCGTTTCAACATGGGAGTGGTTGTATGGAAAAATTCGTTGTGATAGAAATACAGTAATGATAGTCGAACTATTTTAGTAGACTATACATTTAATATTGTACATGGTACTCTTAATTTTTCTTAGCTAATGAGCCTTAAATATATTGTAGAGTGGAATCTAATGGACTCACAGCTATTCGATCCAAAAATAGGTCGATATAAAGTTATTTTTATATGTGCTAACCTTTAGAAATCATTTTTCAGTTGTTCTCGGTTTATTACTGGGAGGAAAAGCCAAACAAATATAATGGAAAATCAGTTTTTTAATTATTTCAATAATATATTGGTTATGTCCCTCAACTTAATATCTAATAATTAATTGTAAGATCATGATTTAACACGAAACCTTTTTTATTTTTTTAATTGAAGTTATTCAGTATATATGGAATTAAACGACTTCAATTCAACTCAATTTCAATGTGGTACGATAGTGGAATTATTCATTTCCTCTAAATGAGAATCAAAGAATGTTTTTTCATTCTGAAGGATTCAGAATTCATTGTTCATTCTGTTTAAATGAGCATATACAATAAATTAATGCTTCTTCACTCAATTTGAATAACGTTGAATATAAACATTTATTCGAATGAGCATGGAATGATTTCTCAGCAAATAAATCTGAATCAATCAAGCTAAACAATATAGTGATTATTAATAAAAATTTTCAATCACATTCTTCGGAGCTGCAAGTTTTTATAACCAAGGAAAACACACACATAGCCCACTGCAGTTTGTACATTATTTCTGTTAACAACAAGATTCAATTCTGAGAATTGATCGACAGACCCAATGAAAATACATCGACATAACTTACTATTTATTTGACAATCCTTCTATTAAATAGGATTCATAGCTGTCATTAATCGATGACGTAATGTTTGAATAGTTAGTCTATTATTGTGGATGGTCGAAGTGAAAAGTGACCACGTTTTAGAATAAAGTGTTTTCTAGTAATACACGTGAGCGAATAATATGCGCTAATTTGCTGTGCGCGGCTGATCTGATAACAGCACGATTCTGGTTAGCAGCCTACGACTGCGATGCGGAGCGCATCTGCCTGCTGAATAATTACTGTTGCTTCGTAGTCATAGTCAGTCAGTCCACCACCGTCAGCAACACTGGATGTTGGCCTCTGCTGCTGGGGATGCCACACTTCTCAGTCAAACTCAGCTAACACCGCCTTACCTTCTTCTCTTGTCGATTTGATTCTACTCTACTTTGCTAGAGACAGTATAGATATTGATAGTGAACAAAGAAGTGTGATAATACCGTATATTATTAAAGCCTTCGTGAAAAATACTTAATTAGTGCAAACGATTGAAAGGATTACTGAAATTGTGAGTATGATAAAGATTTATTCATCTGTATTCCAAAATACAATTCTTTAACACATTATGTGGATAGGTTCTTTCACAATTCACCCGAAACTTTATGTTAATATGAAGTGGGGTTCATTTTTCTATCAATGATTCAAATTTTCTCAAATTAAGAAATTTCTCCTTCGAGATACATGATGAAATAATAAACCCAAAAAGTCTCTAAGAGGAGGAAAATTGAATAAACATTATTTTTAATGATTTGCAAACTCTTTGGAATTTTCATGAATTCACCACACAAAAATTCTAAATTGTATTTAGAAAGACAGTGTTTCATTTAAAGAGTAAATATATATTTTTTCCAATCAGTTACATGAATATTTGGACATTGGGTTTTCGACAATGTTTGTACATTGATTTATTCAATTATATTTTCTTATTCAATTTATTATTAGGTTATTGAATCAATTCAACTGATTGAATTTGGTACATATCGTTTTCAAAACTATGAAGGTTGAGTAACCCTTCACAACGTCAAAAAAAAAAAAATAAATTAATGCATAACCCAAGTCAGTACAAATGAGACAAATAGGAAAAATACCTATACGCTTTATTTGAATGATTCATTACATAAAATATCCTAAAATGATATTCTTAGTAGGACTAAACCAAGAGAATCCATATAAAATAAAATCATCGAAGATCTTCTATTGAATAAAAAAATTAATGATAAATAATGAATGTGAATGAATAATTCATATTTTATAAAGATCCTTATAATTCAAAAAAGGATTAAATGAATTTGGTACATTTTCAACATAATGTAGGTACTTTATTCATTGGAAAAATCAAACAATGAAATAGAGATTAGAGTCTGAATCATTGCAATCATTATGAACACGTTAAAAAAGTTGCTAAAGCATAATAGAATGAGTGATTTTTGAAAATGTAATATTAAAAGCCTAAAACATTGGAATAATATTTTATTATGTCATCGTCCTCGAAGAAATGCCGTTTTACTGCCAATATAAAAGATATGTGAATGAATTTAATCATCCATATAGACAAAATAGTAGTAAAGTGAAACACATTTAATTGTACTATGCGCCTAAAAAACTGTGATTCAAATAATTATCTGTGATTTTAGACAGTCTTAGCTATAATTGATTTGGTTGGATCAACCTTCTATCTCTAATGAAAATTGGTGCTAATTCTCAGATAATATTGAAAAAAACGCTGAGTATTTTCTTCTTTTTCTCCTTCTTCAACTTGGGCGCCGCTAATAAAAATGGCACTATGCAATGTATGCTCAACATATTTTTTTAGCATTATGTTGAGTTTATGCTCAAAATTATTGTACTCTCATTTTCAATCCAGTTATTCTGTCTAAAACAAAGCCATGACCATCTGCCCACCTTGGGACAGCCCACTTGGGACACTGCAATCATGATATGCTCATATTATAACGATGACCATTGCTTCTGAATCGTATTTTACTCAAAGTAGGCTACATATCAATGAAATAAATTATAAATAAATATGATATATGATTATAGCCTGTAATGTAGCTCCAGAGGAAGCCTAATTCAAACACATTTTGAGATTTTCAAATTTTCAAAAAATTTCAAATATGTATTTATAGTCTACTATTAATATTTATAATGGAATGTAAATTCAAATTTGTTTTTAATAAAGTAACAAAAATAATGAATTGCTTATTTTTAATTCAATGTTCAAACCTGGGCAAGGGATGTCCCATCGTGGGCCGATCTTGAAACCCAGGTTGGGACACTCCAAAAAAATTGTTTTTGCAATAATAAAAAAATCAATTGACAATCAATGCAGTTGCATTAATTAAAAAATGAAGAATTTTCTTATTTTTGTCCAAGCTATAGCTGTTTGAATTTTGGTGTTCCAAAGTGGGCTACTTCATCCTACTCTTTAAAAATTTTAAATTATTATTCTTTGGTCGATGCCTTTACCAAAACTATCATCATACGAGATTCCAGATTCCTTAACCAGGTAGCTTCTCCACCTCTGAGCTAATTAGTGAGCTCAGATATCTTATATCGAACACAATAATATTGAAGCCTAGTCAATTTGAAAGACTAGTGTGATACAAAACACACGACATAGCTCCATGATGAATAACGTAATGATGAGCTACCCAACAGATTACGTATGTAACAGGACAAAGTGTACGATATTGATGTTTTTAGTAATAATGCAAGAGCTGAATAAAAATGGGTGTTTTGAGGCATGCATTCCCATGTAACTATAATCGTCATGTAAGACTAAATCAATAATAATTACTGTACCCACAGTATTATGCAAAGAGGAGTTCTTTATTTAAAAATCTGGTGTGGCGCACTCACACAACTTTCCTTGCCGTTATTAAAATTGATCACCTGACGCTAGTGTAAACGCGCATCTCAAGTCAAAGATCTGAGCCAGCTGGTGACAGGACAATAACGCTGGATACACGCGAGATCTGCTATCTCTTCATAGTGAATGATTTAATAGAATCAACAGTTGACAACAGTTTTCAATTGAATAATTAAATTCAAATTTCAAGCTTATTTTCAATTTTAGGTGAAAATGTTACTGGACATTAATTGAAGAGATGTCCATGCTCAATCGTTTTCACTAAAAATTTTTTGTTTAAATTATATCTGAGACCTGATAATTGGAAATCTAAAATCAAACTTTGTATAGATGAGGTGGAGCTCCTGAAATTTTTACAGATATGGGACTTGTGGCAGTTGATATAGCTTATCAATGACTATTTTAGGTATATAAATTTGATCAAAATCGTTGGAGCCATTTTCGAGAAAATCGCGAAAAACCCTGTTTTTGACAACATTTTCGCCATTTTAGCCGCCATCTTGAATCGCATTTGATCGAAATTGTTCGTGTCGGATCCTTATAGTGTAAGGACCTCAAGTTCCAAATTTCAAGTCATTCCGTTAATTGGGAGATGAGATATCGTGTACACAGACGCACATACACTCATACACACACACACACACACACCACACACACACACACACACCACACACACACACACACACACACACACCAATACCAAAAAACTACTTTTTTGGACTCAGGGGACCTTAAAACGTATAGAAATTCAGAAATTGGGGTACCTTAATTTTTTTCGGAAAGCAATACTTTCTCCTTACCTATGGTAATAGGGCAAGGAAAGTAAAAAATCTGTATCGGAAAAACAAACACACACACATACCTCCCAAACGCATAATAATTTTTTACATTCATAGCTGAATAAATGATATCGGTTAAACTTTTCAAATGGCATTATACGAATTTTTCATGTCAGTTCGTAATATTGATTGATTCCAATGTTCCGATAGGAATCGAACACTTTTTAAAATATTGCAAATTGAAAGGAATGAATAATAATATTATTATAACAATTTCTCAGAGAGATATCATAGATCTTATTTAAGATGATACTTAAGGTTTGTGATATAATATGGACTGTAAAGTAATAGGACATTAGTGTTCTCTATTAAACAAAAGTACCGTATTAGCCTACACACAACGATCATATCACACAATGGTTCATAGTTTTCCAATAGATCTATGCAATCAATATGTAATTATTATATGAAAATGAAATACTAATTATTGTACATGATGGATGTGTAAAAGCATAGCCACCTCTAATACATGTATTAGAGGTGTCTATGGTAAAGCTAATACTTTTGTATAATATGAGAACTAATTTCTTATTACATTACAGTCCATATTAATACTTATATCACATAAGTATCACTTTATTATATGAAAATGAAATACTAATTATTGTACATGATGGATGTGTAAAAGCATAGCCACATCTAATACATGTATTAGAGGTGTCTATGGTAAAGCTAATACTTTTGTATAATATGAGAACTGATTTCTTATTACATTACAGTCCATATTAATACTTATATCACATAAGTATCACTTAAGAAAATACCTATGATTGACCGAGCGAAGTGAGGTCTAAGATTCAATTCAACGGTTTTGCATTTCTCTTTATGTTTATATTTATGTTCCGCATTTACGTCGAAACGCGGTAATAGATTTTCATGAAATTTGACAGGTATGTTTCTTTTTAAATTGCGCGTCGACGTATATAAAAGGTTTTTGGAAATTTTGCATTTCAAGGATAATATAAAAGGAAAAGGAGCCTCCTTCATAAGCCAATATTAGAGTAAAAATCAGGCTATAGAATATATTATTCATCATAAATCAGCTGTCGAGTGGATTATAAATTGCATGCAATAGCGCATGCAATTCAATATCTCAATATAACGTAGTGAAAAAACAGCTGTCGTGTGGACTATTAATTGCAAACAATGAGGCGTGCAGCATTGATGACTTGAAGTACCTAGTAGTAGCATAGTATTTTCTCCCGACTTTTCTCTGCTTTCAACTTGGTAAGCTTTTTATCACTCAAAATATAATATTATCAATTCCTTTTTATTTGCAATATTCTTAAAAGTTTTCCATTTCAAACGGAACACTGAGAACAATCAATATTATGAAATGACATGAAAAGATTGAAATAATACGATTTGAGAAGTTTTACTGTTATCGCATTTATTTAGTTCTGAATGAAAAGAATTATTATGCGTTTAGGAGGTCAAGAGATTAATCCCGAGAATGGAACTATAATAGATAATATTGTTAAAACACAAAAATAAACTTTTGGGGATTTCACATGTTTTAAGCATTAAGTATGATTCAGAGTTCAGTAGTTTAAACTCATCTATTTTTTACAGATTCATGTTGTGATACAGGGGAGTATATAAAGGGGGCCCAGCCCACCCCCCCCCACCCACCCGAAATAATGAATATAAGGAAAAATCAGTACAGTAATTACAGAAAAAAGTTCAGTACTCTGAATTTTTGATGGTAAAGGTATATTTGACGAACTGACAGTAAAGTAAAAAGGGCGTTCAGCGCAAATTACCCTTTGAATATGAACAGCAAAACTGATATTTAGTATCATGGGGTGTTAAAATCAGTTAACGTTACATTAACCTTGCCCCCCCCCAAATATATTCTATATTCGCCACTGTTGTGATAATATGGCGGGCCATGGTCTTCAGCAAACTTTTTCAGTTGTTTAGAAAAATCAATCCGAAATAAATAATCATAAATGAAAACTTTTTATCACAATTTATTAATATATCCTCATTGATTCCTGGCCAAAACTTCCAAGTGCATAATAATGATAAGAACTGTCGTAATGATAATTGGAAGTACTCAATTACTGTTGTGTACAATGGATCATGCAATTTGTGAGTCATCGCGTTAAAAAGGGCGATTTGTTGAGAGATTTATCTTCTGCATTAAAAGTAACCTATTGGGAATTATTTTGGTTTCCCTACATAAAAACTGCGTTCTGGGCTGTCCTCACAAAGTGATCAATCAGTCGGTCATTCATCTTATTGCGTTATGCGTTCTAGAATTCTAATAAAAACTTATCATCAATACTAGACTTATGTAATTAATTAATATTGGTGTGCGTTTTTCGATTGACGTACACGGCCTTTCTTTAAAGGCTACTAAATGAATCAATTTCTCAGAATAATTATAATTATAGAATAATTATTTGAGTCCCAAGAATAAATAATAATACCAATTGATGTTTTCTTATTTGAAGATTTTTTATGATAGTATGAATATTTTCAAATATTCTTTTCGACTTTCATACAGGATCTGACCTCCCAAGTTCAAAATTCTCATTTCTACTGTTTAGGATTTGAAGTGGAAATCTGAGGAAATAATTACTATGTGCACAAAGTGCACCTGCAAGAATTTATTTCCATAAAGTGGATTAGAGTGTGTTTGGAAAAATATTTAATTTGTAAAAATAGACTGTGCTTTTGACTTTATTGTTGTGAAAATATATTATGAGATCTGTAGGTAGCTGATGAGATGATGTGTGGGAGGGGTACACGGTAAGAAATATTTATTGTACATAATAAGGTCGCTATACATCTTAAAACGCATTAGAGTTTCATATTTCTTTCTTGTTGAATTCATTGGCTACTTTCAAACAAAAAATAAATAGATAATAGGTAATAAATATTTTCCACCATCCTTATGAAAATTAACCAATTGCTAGTTTCAATTGTATACCTTTTTACGTTGTACCCACCAACAAGCTTTTTTTGATGTAGACGTGAAATGTACATTGTATTGTGTTAAATGAATAAATAATGAATTTTTATTAAATAAATGAACATTGATTAAGCTTATAATATCAGAAGTATTTTTTCCAGAACATGAAGAATCTCCATGTCTCTTTATTGTTATTGTCGATTGGAAGTTTTCTATTGGTGGAAACTCGACCAGAAAATCGACCAGGATACATTGAATGCCAAGACAGTGCTGAATGTGGATCATTTGCTTGCTGTGTCATAGGTTAGTTCTCTCATGCTAGCCTATTTATATTAATTCATAATCAATTATTTTTCTCTACAAAATGGAGATGTCTCCAAGTAGACAAGTTTTGCATCATACCAATATGATGTCTCAGTTTTTTTCTGTGAATGGATATTTTCTTAAATCTTTTTCTTTCTATTAGCTTTTAATATGAGTATGGAGGCTCTCTCTCCACTCTCTCATTCATTTTTACCTGAGAATTGAGTTTTAATTATGGATAAATTGACCATACTCACATGTTTCTATTATTACCATTGTCAAATGTAAGTTTCACACAAATATTATCAAATAATGAATAATTGAATATTATCAATAATCAAATATTATATAATCAAAATAATTGAATATCACCAATAAACAGATACAATAGCTTGTTATTGTAATTTTTGTACTTGTTTCTCAAATTGTTTGCAATATTGAAATTAATATCGCAATACGCCCATTATACTGTGATAAAAGCCAAACTCCAAATAAATTATGCTTTAGCCTAATAAAATATAAAAATACAACCAAAGAAATATTAACATATTATTAAATATAATACAAATCCCTACCTATTATTTACTAGCTAAGCAAAACTGTAAAGCTCAAGCTTATATAAGCACTCCTTGCAAGTTGTAGGTTTGTAGTTCCATGCCTTGAAGAGATGTAATATTGTATGGTCATAGTATCAAATTTATAGAATTTTTACAACAGAAAAATCTGAATTCTATTTCAGGTACAAAGATGTACAGTTTACCGCAGTGCATGCCTTACCTAACAAGGGGTGAACGGTGTTTGGATACGAACTTTATGTCTACAAGCAAGAATGTCACTTATCCGGACAAAGCGCAAGTGATGTACACGAATGTGCATCACATCCAATGTCCGTGCGAATCGGGTCTCTCTTGTGGCATTATTGGTGGCAGTGCTAGTGGTGGTGGTGATGGTGGCCCTCCTCAATCTGTCTGTTTCGATCCTCTTCTAATGGATAACTTGAACTCTATCTCTAACTCTGTCTATGATAACTACTATTGATGTGATCCTCCACAAATCTTGAACATTTTATACGGTGACCAATATTATTTCCATATAAATATATGTTATAAGATGATAAAACTATATCAATCTGTAACTTATTTCAAATTCGTGTTTTTTATTTATTCATCAATGACATACACACCTAATAATAAATTTTGAGGTATTCCAAAATGTTCCAACTCTCATCAATTAGTAATAAATAGAGTACCTAATAAAGAATAATAGTTTACTCATAGTTGTAATAATTCATAAATGTCATTAGTGTAGGTAGCAGATATGACAGTTCTTAACATTGTTATTCAATCTACACTAAATAATAACGGAAAATCACAATATTTTATCAATGTTACAAAATATTATTTTTATTGATGACCGGGTAGCCTAACTTGTCTTATCATACTACATGCTTGTCTCAGCGTCCAACTTTCTTTATCCACTTTCTACGGGTCATCAATTATTGAGAATTTTCAGGAAATGGATCAGTTAATCCATGGAATGCTCTAGTGCCTTAACTATACAACACTGTAATATCACCTACTCATGAAAAGTATTCAGTGTTTAATTTTTTGTAGACAAGTTATTCCACTAGCCTATCATACGAAACAGAGCCTGGATATTTTCAATTTGAACTCAATATTAACAATTCAATCTTGTTCCATTCATTCACGACACTCCTCGCTTGTATTTTAGAGTTTAATAATATTATTGTAGACTCTCAAAATCAGGCATGTCTCAATACCATACTCGTATGAAGATTGTCAGCTTTGAATTATGCTGCTACTATACTCTCTAAAATATCATGAACATTTTTATGAGGTTCGGAACATAATGTGTAAAGCCATGGCTTACTTTAGATAAGGTCTATCTTTATCTTTATCTATCTATAGTAGGCTATGGTAAAGCACAAAATTCTTTTGGTATTCTATTCCAGAAAAAATAAAAAGTGTGAAATTTTAAAGTGTTATTTCTTAACTAGACACTGTATCAAATAGACAGGGACATGGACATGGACGCTGAAAGCAACGATTATTAGGTGCAATCATGAAAGATTTAATACATGCGGTATATTTTTGAAAATGCTATCCTTAGCAAATTTTGAAATTATGACTAAGTTACTATCTTTTGAGAAATAGAGTGATTGTTGAGCTAATAACAAAAGAATTTATTGACGACCTTTGATGAATTAGATAGTCGTATTTCAATTAATATCAAGAAATAAAAAATAAAAAAATCAAGTAGGTAACCTTTCTAGAAAAATTTTTCACAACATGTTTCAACATTAATGTTATTCACAAGTGAATAATGACTCACTTGAATGATAAATGACTCAATTTAAAATGACATTAATGTTAAAACATGTGAGTAATTTTTTTTAAAAGAGTAGGCTACTTTGATTTTCTATTTCTTGATAAATAAGTGTAGCCCTAACCAAAAAGTCCTATTAATATGTCTGATAACTTGTTAAGAAAAGTATTCTCAATAAATTATTGTGATTTTGATTGCTGATGACAGGAATGGATAGATACAGCAGTCCCAGATGCATGCCACACAGAAGGGAAGGAAATATTTGTAGACCTGCCAGCAATACACCTCAGAACAAAACCATCAGTATAACACCATTCGAATTTATGGACTTTACAAATGTCCATGACATCATGTGTCCATGTATGGCTGGATTGCATTGCTATGGTGATGGTTACAGTCTAGCCACATGTATCCGCGAACAACCGACGCTTTTCCAAAACGTACTGGATGCAAGTCAAGGAGAAGGCTTTGATTAATTTCAAAAATTCCATAACTGATTAATTTAATGCAAGAATATATTTATTGTGCTACAGAATATTATTAGAGTAAATTTATAAAATATACATATAGATAATGTAGATAGATGCTGTGGCCAATGAGCTGGACTATTTCCCCTCATATTTTTGCCGAAGTAGGAAATATCATCTATAAAAAATATGAATTTCTTGAGGCTTTCAAAAGTGAGCTAAACTTTACTTTGAAAAGCTCAAATCAAACTATAACTTCTGTTGTCCACTTATCTCTTACCATCATCCTTCCTATAAAATTCATGCGCAAGCCCAACGCTTATATGGGAATCAGACAAAAAGACTGATGCTAATTTGTGGAAATCTCCTTCAGTGATTGCAGTGAAATATTACTTTACTGATATAACAACCTACTACTCTCTACGCAACCTCAATGACACTGAGACTCCGATATCTATATCTGACGCTATATCTGATCTATAAAAGAACGTTACTTATTGATGTGTCTCTAGTTCACCATAGTTCTGGGCTGACGCCTGTTTACTGTATAGTTTGTGACAGGCCCATATAATTACTGTATACAGTAATTATATATGTCAAAAACAGTACAGTAATTATTATATTGTCTCAAACTGACTTTCTCGTTGCACAATAGTGAGTAATAACTATAAAATAGTGAGATTCAATCCTGTTACAATAATTGTAACAGGGTTATAAATCTCAGTTAATTAATTCATAATTATTATGAATTTTCACTACCTAGTTCAATATAGAAGTTCTAATGATCTGTGCACGGTAATCAAACATAACTAGACACTAATCAATCCAATAATATTCAATTTCAATATCAATTTTATTCCAATAATAAAGTTTCATCGGCTTTGCTGGTAAAATCTACTTATCAATAATAATAATTCATCAGTAAATTCAAGATAGAGGAGGCTGCACCAATAAGCAGGCCTACACAATTTAACCGGCCTATTACGTATAGTGTTTGATTAGATAAAAGTTCATTGTTCATTACACCATTCATGACGTATTATTTTAAGATTCAGATGTTTTCTACTTCTTACCGAACATTCTACCTACTTACTTGAAGATGTTACATAATATGAAAACAGTGCATTGCTTGAAGGCAAAACTAATATTTAAAATAAAAATAATTTATGGAAGCATTTGTGTATTTAATTCTATAAAACAGAAAAAACTCACAATGTTTTGTAGAAATATAAAAGTTATTCAATTCAATTAACAAAAATAAACTTACAATCATAGATGATATTGTTTTTAAAAAGGTTTCAGGTACTTTGATTGGAAGCTTTCTTTCAGGAATTAAAAAGGTATCATCGGCGAAAAGAAAACTCTATTTACTAAATAAATTTAT
>NC_052507.1:80197354-80219854 GCF_014356525.2 Nilaparvata lugens
ACCTTACTGTGGTCGTGGTCACGATGCCTGCGCATGGGTCGCGCTGACTACAACAATTTACTACAAGGCATAACATTCTGGACATCGTATGTTGTCTCTCATTTCATACGCAGTCTCTCATTACACGTCATCTGCAACAGACAAAATCATTCTATGCACATTTCCTTTGTTTAAGGAAAGTAATTCTAAAACTCAAATCAAAGTTTAAAAATCTGGTGTGGCTCACTCACACAACTTTCCTTGCCGTTATGAAAATTGATCACCTGACGCTAGTTTTCCCGCGCATCTCAAGTCTACTATTCAAAGATTTGAGCCAGCTGGTGACAGGGCAATAACGCTGGAGACACACATGAGGTCTGCTATCTCTTCATAGTGAATGATTTAATAGAATCAACAATAATTTGCAATTGAATAATCACATTTTCTCGAATTTAATTAAAGCTTATTTTCAATTTTAGGTGAAAATGTTACTGAACATTAATTGTAGAGATTTTTATGCTCAATCTACTCCACTTGATTTTTTTCGTTTCAATTGTATCTGGAGCCTGATAATTGGGAATCTATCTGCATTGATGGGGCGAAGCTCCTGAAATTTTTACAGATATGGGGCTTGTGGCAGTTGATAGAGCTTATCGATGACTATTTTAGGTATGAATTTGATCAAAATCGTTGGAGCCGTTTCCGAGAAAATCACGAAAAACCCTGTTTTTGACAACATTTTCGCCATTTTAGCCGCCATTTTGAATTGCATTTGATCGAAATTGTTCGTGTCGGATCCTCATAAAGGAAGGACCTTGATTTCCAAATTTCAAGTCATTCCGTTAATTGGGAGATGAGATATCGTGTACACAGACGCACATACACTCATACACACACACACACACACACACAACACACACACACACACACACACACACACACACACACACACAACACACACACACACACACACACACACACATACAGACCAATACCCAAAAACCAGTTTTTTAGACTCAGGGGACCTTGAAACGTAAAGAAATTTAGAAATTAGGGTACCTTAATTTTTTTCGGAAAGCAATACTTTCCTTACCTATGGTAATAGGGCAAGGAAAGTAAAAATAGTAAAGCATAATTCATATTTGTAAATGGACTACACATGATTATCTTGAGTAATCACCCATATGTATTGAATACTAGTAATATTTACTAAAAGTAGGTGTGGATAATGGTGACCTCGCATAATGATCATGAAGATCCAAGCTTTGGGATCCCTATTTTACTCGATGTGTAATTAAAATTCAATTTGAATTTCAGAACTTTAAATGGATCTTCATCGGGACCTTTATTCAAGACTTTCACTCTGAGACCTCTATCTCTGTATTTCAGGACAGTGTACTTCACTACACTGTTGTCAATGAATTGATACTTTCAGTTATAATGATCATTCCGTGTATATGACTGATGACATGTCGTTAATTTTCGAGTGAGGCAGCAGTAACGGTTGTTGATAAAAAAACTTCATTAGGACTCCTTCATATAAGTTTTATTCAGCCTTTGTACTTCTGAGCTTTCATTATTAGACTAAAAACTTTTAAGTTTGTGTTGGAGGAGGAAGGGATTTTGAAAACACAAAATACTGCAGCGTTGCAATGTGGATTCATGATGTAGTAACAGTCAACAAATAGGCATTGAACAAACGTAAAAGGGACAAAGAGAGACAGAACGGGAGGAAAGGGATGATGGAGAGGGTGTCAATGAGAGACATAGGGTTACTTACAGTCGGGAGACGAATGGGAGGGGTGTGAAGGAATGACAAGAGGGCTGAAATGAATAGTATACGGCATAGCGGACCTGCTTTATATTTATTCGCTTTTGTCTGTAATAAATAGCTATCGGAATTTAGCGGCTGTATCGGAAAAGCAATTGTCATGAATCTTCATACAGAGTGACTGGAAGAGTGTGAGTATAAGGGGAGGGGTCACGGCTGGCCGTGATTGTGCCTATATAGCTTGGAATCATCGCCTTAGGATTAGGCAACACTGACTAGGCATCATCGTTATTGTAATAGGTTGCTTGTTTAATGAAGATAACCATCGTGTAGAAATTATGTATGTGGTTACTGAAATGTGATTTCAATGAAAAATGATTGTGACTTTGTTAATCTGTTACTATCTCATTGGAAATATCACTATCGTTAGAAATTATGTGCCAAATTTTATCATTCTGTTCATTGCAATAAACTAGTATTGCATGCACTATACTATCTGTCATTATTATTACTTGTAATTCTAGCATTCAATATTTGATGAGTTCGGTAAGATTAACACATGGTAATTTGCTGATTTAAAATTAATATAAGAAATTACTGAGAAATATTCATAATAATCATTGAGATTTTATCAAGACTTAATAATGACACTTTTTCATCTCCACCTCAAATAAATTGCAATACCATTGAATTCCAAGAGTATGTCATTCCTTCCTTCTCCTTTTCTTTCAAGCCAGAAATCAATTTTTGTAATGGTTTTTGATTTTTTCAATCTTCTAAGATTTTTCAAGATTTGACAAAAGTTACTCATCAGCATTTTAGATGAATAACACAGGAATAAGAAACTTTTCGCTTTTCATTGCAATACCTTTTATCAACCTATTGCAATATTAAGCTCAACTTAGTTGCACTGTACTCCTAACCAGGAACTATTTTGTAGATGACAGCTCGTGAATTTGCAATGTTTTCAAGCACAGTATTCACTTATGTACGAGCTTTAATTAAAAGGAATAATCTAGTTTGCAAGTTTGGATATTCGTATGTGAGAAAATATTTTCTGTAACATCCTATCAAATTCAGAAAGCAATTTTAGCTGGAGCTTTGTTAGCAATAAAGGTTCATTCTTTGGTAGTTTTTGTGTGCATGACAAGCGAGCATGGTATGTAATGCTCCCTGTTATTTTCAAAAGAATTGAACCCCATGAAACGTTTCTAACGCCAAAAGGGGAATTCAATATAGGATTAGTCTAGATTCATAGTACTGAGGATCAAGTTTAATATATTCTACTTTTTTTCTTCTTTCAGTTCTCTCTGACATTCCTCCAGTTATAACAGCATCAGTGTTTCCACTACTTAAACGCCTTATCTAATACGATTTATTGAAATATAATAATTTCGAAGAGTTTATGTATGAGTTTAATGAATGTGATCTCCTGTCTTGTCCCCAGGCTACCAGGCTCTGATATTAATGTAAACTAATGCGAGTCATTTTTTTATTAAAGCTTTTATTGGTGGAAAGATCTTCCATTATGATCTCAAAAGTAATAAATCTGATCATTCGTGTCAGATTCTTGGTTTCGTTTAGGCCTACCCTGAGCGGTTCCCAGACGCTTAATATTATTGTGCAATATAGTAACTATCTACTTATAACTTCAGGCCGCAGTGTCTATGACGTGTTTATTGGAGCTGTGTGGCCTATTATTAGAAATTTATTGTAGAAAACTGATCGGTTTCCCACCTTAAGATCAGCTACTTAACGATGAGATTTAAGCACATAAAGATGTTTCACGAGCTGTTGTAGAAAAATAATTTCATTAAAAATGTTGTGGTATTCCAAGTATCAGCATATTAATAGTATCAGACATGATATCACTGACATTGTCACAATATTTAGTGTAAACACACGTCATTCATATTGGACCGAAACAATAGTCCTCTAACCCTTTCCACTCTCCAATGAGTACACGTGTTACATTACATTATATATGGGCATGAAAATATCATAAGCCACATTATAATGTGTGTGTGTGATAGCTTATTCCGGTCAATTAGAGTACCCCCCATCCAATCTATTTACTCCTCTGAATAAACTACGTCATAGTTAATTAGTTACATTAATTAGTACATCAAACAACTACAGGCCGGAGAGTTGTCTGTGGTTTTGTGTAGCATTAACATGCGTTCATGAGCATACATTGTGTGGAGTTCTTTGACGTTCACAATACTCGCTGGCATTGTTGTGTATGTGTGCTTGAATGTGTCTATGTTGAGTCTATATAATATGTATGAAGGCTCGTGCCTAAGGTTTGCTTGTGTTACGGGGAGTGAGTCTCCCCGTATTTGTTTGTATAATATGTGTGGGCCATTTTTGCAGGAAAGCAGTCTGAACATTCATACTGCAATGGTATTGAAGGTGAGCAGACACTTCCAAGCCCCACACTAACCTTTTCATATTCAAATGCATTTTATTTGAAGGCCCTTGATGTGAGCTTATCACATTGTCAAATGATGAAAAGGAGATGAAGACTGTATCATTTCACCCCACAACGTATGATTATAAATTATTATTATAATCATTATTGCATTTTTGATTGTTATGTCATGTAAAATAATATAATGCTATTATAATTTATATCAATAAAACTAACTAGTATTTTTCTTCTGAAAACTTAAAATATGTATCATGTCAAATAAGTCTGATTTTGAATTAACTTGACCTCTCATTCTCTCAGGTCGAAAGGTCACATCAGGGATCCGAATCCGAACTGTCTTTACTTTATAAAATTGAATGTAATAAGAATTGAATCAGTATCATTTCCATATAACATTTTCCGTCTAAAAGAATTATTTAGAATTATTCAGAAATTGAAAGACCTTTTCGCATTTCGCATTCAATTCCACTGCAGAAGTTATTGAAATGAACATTCTTTTCAAATGAGATATGAGAAACAAATATTGCCAAGAGGATAGATATACAGAGAGAAGGAGCTATGAAGAAGGGTAGATTATAATATTTTGAATTTAGAATTACTTTGTACGTTCAGAGTTCAGCAAATATGCTAATTTTGTCTAAACATACAAATTCGTACAACACAATCCGAATTGAGAATCATTGCTGATTTTAACTTTAAATCATGAAGTGAATTTGGAGATACATTTTAGGATTGAAGTATAGAGCTCTTCAATTTACCTTTAAGGAATCACTGGTTTATTGAAAAAAGTATGCTCCACATGAGAAGCTCTTGCTCTACATAAAAGAAGTCCAGAACCTATTATTTCATGCAAAATTATTTCCTTGTGCTAGATACACGATGGCCCAAAAAACTCTTATTTTCAGTTCATTTTCCAGTTTTCAGTTATTTCCGCCAAATCATGACACATAATTATTTCTCGCCTATTTTTAGATCATGGAATTCTTAATAATGAATTCTCTATTGTCATCAAATCAAGATTTCGCACTATAATATAAGTTCATGCTCTATGAGAATCATCCGTTAGATGCTCTAATTTAGTGGAGAAGCGCTCATAAGGACACCTCAAGGATCAAAGTTTCAAACACTCATAACTTTTGCACAATGATCGGATCTCATTGTACCACGACTCATTCTTCTCTACTTGTCAAGACGGTTCAAAATCATGCATCAAAAGTCGAATTCGATCGGAAATATAAATCCATCCCTGCGTGTAGTTTAAAACCAGTATTTCGATACTCAAAGAAATGACCAACAATATAGAGTTATATTTGTCCGTGACCCATTATTATAAAAAGTCTTGATCTTGAATTTAGAATTGAATTTGATTTTTTTCCTTTCTAGTTGCTGCAAATGGAAGAATATGATTGTAATGTGAGATTCATTCATTAAAAAATTAAGAAATCGAAGATACTTTCCTCATATTAACTGTCTAGGAAGTTCTATGATAGGAAACAGTGATTCTAAATGAATTCAAGGCATTTGAGCTTGTGAGGTTGGAATTGTCTACAATTTGGAATCAATCATGAGTTCCTATGATGTATCATACCCATTTTACAGACTCTTGATTAACAGAAAAATCGCAAAAAATGAGAAAATGAATTCTCTTTTTTTTAAATCGGCTGTAACTTTCTAATGATACTTGAATCGGAAGTATTCTTCATTTTAGTGGAAAAGAAAATATACTTTTCCACTCCACATTTGAAATGTTATCCAAAGTATTTCACAAGATACACAGCTTTGAATATATAATTGTGTCATTTTTTAGTGAATTGAAATACTAGATAAAGTACACTCAAGAATTAATTGTCCATTTTCTATTCGAATTCCACTTATGATGCACGATTTTGAAACGCCTTGACGTGCCGAGAAGATTGAGCTGTGGTACATTGAGATCTGGTCATTGTGTCAAAAGCTATGATTTTTTGAAATTTTGGCTCTTGAGGTGTCCTTATGCGCGCCTCTCCACATATTAAGAGCATCTAACGGGTGATTCTCATAGAGCATGAACTTATATTATTGGCAAATCTAGATTTGATGACAATTAAGAATTCCATGATCTAAAAATGCATGAAATAATTTTGTGTCATGATTTGGCGGAAATAACTGAAAACTGGAAATGAACTGAACTCATCATGATGCGAGATCTGGATGTGATGACAATAGAGTTGCTGATGATGGAGCTAAAACTTGGGTGTTTTTGCAAATACAAGGATCATTATTGTCAGGTTTACCTGGGATCCTATGAGATAGGCGCTCTACCTGTATAGCACAAAATTACACTCAGAGGAATCTTGAATACGGTATACATTCAAATGGTAACAATCGGAAGATATTGTAGATCAAAACTAAGATAAGAAATTGATTTTTTCTAAAAATTCTACATATTTTTAAAAATATTGTGACTCAGTACTCATTGAAGATAGAAAGTTCCGAATGATCTCACTTCATTATGAATTTCATAATCTAAATAAAAGGCGTAGCAAATTTTTCTGAACGATTACAGGATTTGGCGGAAATAAATAAAACTGGAAAATGAACAGAAAATACGAGGTCTTAGGTCCACTCTGTATCTAGCATAAGGGAATTTTCCATGGAATACTTGGTTCTGTATTTCTTTAATGTATCCAAACATATATTAAAAAATCAGAGCTACAATATAAAATGCAGCGCAATGTACGTATAGTGACTAGACTACTACTGTAGTTGCAGAAATAAGTATCATGACCTTGGCATTTTAATGAACAAATCCAAACTCCATCAATTTCAACAAAAGAAGCTCAAATGCTGTCTTCGATTAAAAACTTCAAAATTCTCCGTGTGGTGGGGGAGTCGAATGGAGGGTCCCCTGGACGACCACCCCGATCGCCCCCCCCCCAGATCAGGGTCCTGAATCCGCGCCTGTATTATACTAAGTTTCATTTTTTTTCAAAAAGCATTCAAGATATTTTTCAATATCTTTGATACCTTATCATGATGTGGAGAATAGACCGAACATTCGTTACAATGCCCTCGATCTCGCTCACACATTATTGGGCAGCTCTAAACACATTCTGCCCAACATATTATTACTATAAATAGAGGATTGTGGAACCAGTAAAAACCGGTTGTTTTTATGGGGTGGCGCCTCATGACCATTGGCCGGAATGGCCACCCCCGCTTCTCATGCTTGGCTCAAGCCGAGTTAGCCATGCTGTAAATTCACATTTTATGGTTATATGGCATCACGAATTGTTCTTTTCTGTGTGGATATGTTTGGTCCGAATGTCTGTGCTTCTGCATGACGACATTATTACTGGACAACACTAGATAAAACAAGATCGAGGTTGATTATGAAATGTGAGGGCCCTCAGTACAAGTACACGATTACCTTATAACTAGGAATCTAGAGAATCAATTGTGTAGGTTGTCCTGATACAAGTATAGGCAATTACCTAATAACTAGGAATCTGGAACATCAAGTATTGTAGATTGTCCTGACATTATGTCATACTACCAAAAAATAGGTGTGAGCATGTGATTCAGTTTATAACGTTAACCTGGCTTGATACGAGTTTGTTGATGATAAACTTTTTTAATTTGCACCAATGTTCTCCGTGAAGATAGTCCTACAAGCGACCCAGTATAACTGATTGAAATTATAATATAAAACAAATTCATCAAATCGTGCTTCAAAGTTCACTCACAATACAAGCGCAACCAAAAAGTTTTTTTTTTTCTAAATTCTTCAATTTTGTTGAGATTATCCACAAAATCCCGGCAGAATAATCGACCGAAGCGAAGCTGAGGTCTTAGTTTGACTCGATCGGCTTTTGTCTGTTTGTTTGTTTTTACCGCAGTCACAGTCGCAGTTATTGTCCGATTTGGATGAAATTTGGTATGCAAGTTCTTTGAAACAAGGCCCGAAACGTATGTATAACAATTTTTGGTAAACCTCCTCCGGTTTTTTTGTAATATTTGAAAAGAACTTAAACTAACCTCAAAAATCACTTTTTTCGTATCTTTGAAGATACAGTGTCACGATGTATATCGTAACTAGAAAAGGAATTGAATTTAGGGCTCATTTATTCGACGCTCGGCTATCTTTCATAGAATCTGAGGGGTCAACGTTCAAGCCAGCCACTGCCTACCGCTCAGCGATGCTGCGCATCCTCTCTCCCCTCCCTCTCGGTCACTGAGGGAGGCTCGAGAAAGGCCAGCAGGAGGCAGTCGAGTTCGGAGAGCCAAGTCGAGCGGTCGAGAGAGGTGAGAAGGAAGCAGCGAGCAGCTAGCAACGTCACAGTACGCCTTGTACTAAGTGAACTCCGATTCTTCAGCGACCGGGAGTTGTGTCGAGGCTTAAGTCGATTAGCCTCTCACACAGTGAACTCCACTGCTCTACACTCGTTTGGGCGAGTGTTGAACGACATTAACCTGTTTAGACGACGGGTTGCCAGTTTCGACCAACGACAACACGTCAGGTTTGGTCGAAACCTGACTCCCCATTGTAGGCCACCAGTGGCATCGAGGCGAGAAAGGACATCTGGGAAGGTGTGGAAAAGCCTTTCCCGCAACTCCGCGGCCGATCCGGACCCCAGGAGGACAGCTGGTGCCCGGCAGGTAGGACTTAGGAAAGTCCAGAGTGCTGGCCGCCGCAGCGCACTAGTCCAGTGCGGGATCGCAAGAGGACATCCGGGAAGGTGTGGAAAGCCTTTCCCGCAACTCCGCAGCCGATCCGGACCCCAGGAGGACAGCTGGTGTCCGGCGGTAGGACTTAGAAAGTCCAGAGTGCTGGCCGCCGCAGCGCACTAGTCCAGTGCGGGATCGCAAGAGGACATCCGGGAAGGTGTGGAAAAGCCTTTCCCGCAACTCCGCGGCCGATCCGGACCCCAGGAGGACAGCTGGTGCCCGCCAGTAGGACTTAGGAAAGTCCAGAGTGCTGGCCGCCGCAGCGCACTAGTCCAGTGCGGGATCGCAAGAGACGTCCGGGAAGGTTGGGAAAGCCTTTCCCGCAACTCCGCGGCAGATCCGGACCCCAGGAGGACAGCTGGTGCCCGGCAAATAGGACTTAGGAAAGTCCAGAGTGCTGGCCGCCGCAGCGCACTAGTCCAGTGCGGGATCGCAAGAGGACATCCGGGAAGTGTGGAAAAGCCTTTCCCGCAACTCCGCGGCCGATCCGGACCCCAGGAGGACAGCTGGTGCCCGGCAAGTAGGACTTAGGAAAGTCCAGAGTGCTGGCCGCCGCAGCGCACTAGTCCAGTGCGGGATCGCAAGAGGACGTCCGGAAGGTGTGGAAAAGCCTTTCCCGCAACTCCGCGGCCGATCCGGACCCCAGGAGGACAGCTGGTGCCCGGCAAGTAGGACTTAGGAAAGTCCAGAGTGCTGGCCGCCGCAGCGCACTAGTCCAGTGCGGGATCGCAAGAGGACATCTGGGAAGGTGTGGAAAAGCCTTTCCCGCCACTCCGCGGCCGATCCGGACCCCAGGAGGACAGCTGGTGCCCGGCAAGTAGGACTTAGGAAAGTCCAGAGTGCTGGCCGCCGCAGCGCACTGATCCAGTGCGGGATCGCAAGAGGACATCTGGGAAGGTGTGGAAAAGCCTTTCCCGCAACTCGCGGCCGATCCGGACCCCAGGAGGACAGCTGGTGCCCGGCAAGTAGGACTTAGGAAAGTCCAGAGTGCTGGCCGCCGCAGCGCACTAGTCCGGTGCGGGATCGCAAAAGGCACTGGGAAGGTGTGGAAAAGCCTTTCCCGCAACTCCGCGGCCGATCCGGAGACCCAGGAGGACAGCTGGTGCCCGTCAAGTAGGACTTAGGAAAGTCCAGAGTGCTGGCCGCCGCCACGCACTAAGCCAGTGCGGAATCGACAAAGGACATCCAGGAAGGTGTGGAAAAACCTTTCCCGCGACTCCACGGCCGATCCGGACCCCAGGAGGACAGCTGGTGTCCGGCAAGTAGGACTCAGGAAAGTCCAGAGCGCGCCGCCGCAGCGCACTAAACCAGTGGGAACCAAGAGGACCTCTGGAAGGGCAGGGAAAGCCTTCACCAGAGCTCCGCAACCAACCCGACGCCGGGAAGACACCCGGTGCCCAAGGACTAGGACTTAGTCCCGACACGAACCCTTTCTCACGACTACCACCGTAAGGTTCCTGTTCCCTTCTTTCCGCGACCAACCCTGTTTGGCAGTGCGAAGCACGGCTTCTCTTTCCTAAAAGAGGGAAACATTCCTCCAAAGCGCTCAAAACCCTGTTTCAACCCCCAACCCGAGCGAGGGTGGTTGACGGACGCCCCACCAAGACTCCCGTCCCCTGCCGCGGCACCCTCCCCCGTCGCCGACTGAGTTTAGCCGGCCCAGAGCGACACTGGGAACTCTGATAGAGACAGGTGTGGGCAAAAATCTACTCAGAAGATTGGCGCCCAACGTGGGGCCAAAGCAGGAGGAGAAAAACAGCAATGAGTGAAGAGAGAAATGTATCGCGCCGGAGAAGACCAGAAGGCGCGAGAGGATAACAGCGATCCAGGAGTGTCCTGGATCTACAAACTCCACCGGAAGAAGCAGTGGACCTGGCAACAGCAGCAGGGCTACCTACAACAGTACAAATGGCGGAGCTGAGGAAGGTTCTTGTGGACCATCACAGGAAGACGGCAGAGGAAGCAACAACCTGAACCAGGCTAGCATGGAGCTGGCAAGTTACCAGGAGGCGGAAGGAGCAACGTCTCTGTGGCCTCCTGTAGAGGAAGATCATCAGGAGTCTTCCAGACTCGGAAGCTGCCCGAGGAGGCCTCACCAGCCTCCGATGGCGAATCATGCCATTCATGGTGTATCATTGCGGAACAGAGACCGGTCGAATTACTCCTAGACTCGGTTGCCACAGACGGCACCTGTTCCGAGTTGCAGAGAGCGTTAACGGAGCAGCGGGCAGCGATGCCTCACGATGCTACCGCTGCCTCCCCGCTGAAGAGACGGTGATACAACCAGCGCCACCGAGGTCGATGTCGGCGCATGTGGACGCTGGCCCACTGTATCACGCGAGACCTGCATTAGTGCGACCAGAGGAGTCGTCGGCGCACCGTACAGGCCACGACAGGCACCGCACTCACCGGTCCGGCTGCAGCCCACCATACACCATTTATGGACCCAGGGACGTGTGCGATAAGTGCGAGGATGGAGGTTGTCATATGATGGCAACGAGACGCTCCTAGCTTCCTAGAGCGTCTCGAGGAGTTACAACAAGCCTACGGGCTGACAGGGGAGCAACTGTTCCCGGCGCTACCAGAAATGCTAGCGGGAAGGTATTCCTTATGGATGCAGAGCCGAAGAGGGTTCTGGCGGCATTGGAACGATTTTGTAATGGACTTTCGGTCCCGTTATTATCCAGCAACCTATGAGGAGATCTGGATGCTCAAATCCTGGTCGACGGCAGCGTGAAGGCGAGGCTATCGATGACTAGGTAGAAGAACTTCAGACTCTCATGAGGAGAAGAGGAGATTGTTCAATCAATCACCAGCTACAGAGGCTGTACAAGATCTTCTACCCCGGTACAAGCTGTACATTAGGGAAGCCGAAATCTATTCCGTGGACGATCTACTCAAGCTGGCCAGGCAGTATGAGAGATAAAGTCGGAGGAGAAGAGTGCTCAACAGCGGCAGAGGACTGTGAAACGGAAGAGGTTCGTAAACCTGTGAAAGCGCGCCCCGAGCCAGAGCCTACACCTCACAACGGCGAGTGGAGCCGACTCCAGTAGGACCTACCTGCTGGCATTGCAAGAAAGAGGTTCATGGAGGTCGGAATGCCCTGAGATTTCTCTCTGCGTGGGCTGTAGAAAACCTCGTCCCGGTTGCACCTGCGAGAAGGCTCAAAGAGGGCGACAGACAGCCGCAGTGGTGAGAACTAGGAACCCACTCAATTGGAACCGGAGTCGCAGTTCGACAACAGACTGTATACCGCAGTCGAGGTAGCTGGCCACCAGTATCGAGCTCTACTCGATACAGGAGCTGAGTCCACTACTTAGCTTGGCAACGTTTGCGAGCTTAGAGGCAGCTGGATGTGCAAGGAGAACTGCGACAGAGAGAGGCCGATTCTGGCGAATGGAACCGCGGCGCGGCTGTATGGAAAGGTGGAGATCAACCTGAAAGTCAGCCAAGAAACTCTTCCCACCGTGATGACGATCATGGAAGGATTATCCCCCGAATTTTTATTCGGCATGGAGTTCCTGCAGGGCACAGGGTGAAAATCTCCACACGCACGGCGGAGTGGGAGCCTCAACTCAGGGAGAAGAGTGCTACAACTACCCAGAAAGCTGCGAAGGCCAGAGGAAGAGAGGTGAAGTCCGTGCAGCCCCGATAGAGAGGCAAGGTTTGTCCACAGCCTCAGGAGACACGCGTATTCATGCTAGTACGTGTCCGAGATGTCTGGCTAAATGCACTGGTCGACACCGGGGCCGAGTCGTCCTATGTCTCTGGAGAGGCAGCAAGGCGACTGAAGGAGTCTGGCGATTGCCAGGTGAAACCATTAGTCATCAACCGATCTTGGTGACTGGCTGGAGAAAAGCTTCCCGTAGTGAGGAGCTGAAGCTGACTGCCGAGTGTGTAGTAGACGAGTCTACTGGAGAGTGGCAGTGATCAATGAGTTAGATCCGAAATGATTTGGGATTAAGTCATTTAAGAGCGATTCAAGCAAAACTCGATTTGAGGCAGAGGAGGATGATATTACCTCCGCTTTAGTGGGACAGGTGGCAGCAGTCGCTTCAGAAAGGAGGAGTTCGAGAAATTCCTGGAGACGAGCTGATAAAATTCAGAGATGTGCCAGGTGCGACTCACCTCCTGGTTCATAGAATCAGCTGAAGGAAGGAGCTGAGCTGTTCCGACAACGTCCGTATCCTCGTAACCCCTTATGCAAGCGGTGATAAACGAGGAGGTGGACAGTATGCTCGATCAGCGGTCATTGAGCCGAGCAGTAGCCCGTGGAGTTCACCAATCGTCTTGGTGAAGAAGGCTAATGAAAGATGCGGTTTTGTATCGATTTCCGGCAGATTAATGCACTCACTGAACGAGATGCATATCCTTTGCCGAATATGACAGGCATTTTGGATAGATGAGGATGCCAAGTACATTCTTCAATCGACTTGAAGAGCGGTTACTGGCAAGTACCGTTGGAGAGCAGAGTAAGCAGCTTACAGCGTTTACGTTTCCTGGAAGAGGGCTGTTCCAGTTCCGGATGATGCCCTTTGGTCTACACTCGGCTGGAGCTACATTTCAGCGCCTCCTAGACGAGTAATGGGCCGGAATTAGAGCCTTGTGCTTTTGCTTACCTAGACGACGTCATCGTTCTAGGAGAAATCATACGATGGAGGCTCACATGCTGAACCTAGCTAGAGTGTTCAGTAGGCTGAGAGAAGCTGGCTTGATAATCAATCAAGAGAAATGTCAGTTCTTGAAGCGAGAGCTATGCTACCTGGACACATAGTGACGGAACAAGGACTCAGGACTGATCCTGAGACAGTGAGAGCGGTAAACGAGTTCCCAACTCCGCAGCGGCTCAGGATGCTCCCGATTTTCTGGGATTGGCGTCCTGGTATAGGAGGTGTTGTCCCGAATTTTTCGGACCTTGCAACCCCTCTTCACCGGTTGCTGAAGGTAGGAGTGAAGTGGCACTGGGGACCAGAAGAGGAGAGAGCTTTCCAGGAGATAAAGGGGGCTCTCACTAGATCTCCAGTGCTCACATATCCTCACTTTGAACTACCGTTCACGCTCCAGACAGATGCCTCTGAGTATGGACTAGGTCTGTGCTACTCAGGAGGTCGATGGAGAGGAGAAGGTCATCGCCTACGCAAGCAGAGGGCTCAAGGGGGCCGAGCTGAGGTATTCTACCACCGAAAAGGAGTGCCTGGCTGTGATTTTCGCCCTGAGAAAATTCAAGCCGTATATAAAGGGTATGAGACTACAGTGATTACAGATCACCAGGCTCTAAAGTGGCTTAGAGCTATCCCTAACCCGACAGGAAGGCTAGCAAGGTGGGCCTTAGAGATGCAGCAATACAACTTGGTCATCAAGTATCGAAGGGAAGCTAAACGTGGTCCCGGATGCTCTCTCACGAGCGTTACCAGGAGGCGACGTGCCGGCAAGTCCACAAGAAGGTCAGGAGGAGCCCACAGGAGCGGTAGCCGCCATCGTCATGGAAGACGACAGATGGATAAGGAGATGAAGAACATCTCTACTCCATCATCCACAGAAATACCCCGACTATATGGTAAGGGGTGAGGCGTTGTATCGTCACATATGGGCCCGTCAACAACCTCCTGATGCACGCCGAGAGTGATGGCTGGAAGCTATGTATTCCGATGCTAGTGAGGAGATACTTCAGCAGAGCCACGATGCCCCGACAGCGGGCCATCAAGGAGTATTCCGGACTTATCACCGATAGCCTGTCGCTATTATTGGCCGGGCCTGTATGCGGACGTCGCGAAGTATGTGAGGCGCTGTGAGACGTGCATGAAGCATAAGGTGGAGCTGCGGCCTCCATATGGACAGATGAACAGCCAGAGGAAGGTGGTGCGACCCTGGAGACTGTTAGCACCGATATTGTAGGTCCGTTACCTCGCTCGAAAAGGGGAATAAATACCTGGTGGTATTTCAGGACCAGTTCACGAAGTGGACGGAAGCTCGGCCGCTAGCTCAGGCAGACAGCAATGCCGTAGCGCGAGCTTTGAGGGAGCTAGTCGTCACCAAATTTGGGGTGCCGAAGCTGCTTATATGTGATAATGGAACACAGTATACAAGTAGGCTTTTAAGTCATACTGTAAGGAGAATGGCATCACGTTATTCTACACCCCACCCTACACACCGAGCTGCAACCCTACGGAGAGGGTTAATAGAGTCATGAAGACTATGATACAGCTCTATGTGGGCGAGCACCATGCGGATTGGATCGCTATGTGGAGGAATTTTGTTTCGCCATGAATACAGCAGTGCATGTAGCACTAAGTATACTCCTGCCTTCCTTAACTTCGGAAGAGAGTTGAGAGCACCAGGAGATGCTTGTGGTGAGGAGGAAGACGATCCTCGACAGGAGGATGGAGGCACGAGTCGAGCAGCCCAGCTGAGGAGGTTGCAAGTACTGAAACGTGCACAAACTCGTTCTAGATAATCTAAACTACGCCTATAATAATACCAGGAGTATTATAATCTTGGGCGAAGACCACTGGAACTAAGGACGGGCCAGTTGGTGTACAAGAGGGATTATCATCTCTCGTCTGGAGTGAACCAGTTTGCGGCTAAGCTAGCTCCAAAATTTTCTGGGCCTTATGAGGTAAGAAAATGCTGAGCGCCTCTGTAGTGTTGCTGAAAGGAGCTGCTGGTAAAATGCTGACGGTTCATGTAAAGGATAAAAATCTTGCCGCCCCTTCCCGAGGAAGAAGAGGAGGAGGATGGAGAGGACGGCAGCGGAATGCGAGCCGCCCGCGACGGCCGAGAGGACAATGATGAAGGAGCCAGTGTGGAGGAGAGCGGTGACGGCAGGAGGAATCGAGTAAGCCGGGTGTCGCTGCCCACTCGCTGATGGAGTATCGAGGAAGAGTAATTCACAGCAGCATAAGGTGAGTGACCAGGAGGAGAAATAATACCTAAAATTTGGAGAAAATATATTTGGAAATATAGCCCGTTTATTTATGGGTTTGAGATAATTGATAGCATTGGAATAGTTGAAACTAGCCTGATATTGGAGCATGAAATAATTATTTCTTGATTCAGAGAAATATGTGAACATTGGGCCTATATTTAAAAGTAGCATTCATAACAATTTTCTTTCGAGTAAATGGTCCTGTTTTAAACAGAGTTGAAATTACTGAGTGGCAACCCAACCATTCTAGTTCAATTAAACAGATAAGCGGTTTGTGGGCTTTTTCTGTAAAGTCGAAAAATTATTGTTGCTTTTATTTTCATCTCCAACTATATCGCCATCTTATTGTCTCAGAGCTCTTAATCCAATTCCCCTTGCCAAGCACGGGTCAAAGAGATGGAATTTGAATTATTTCATTTATCATGTTGTCGTCCACAATTTGTGAACAGTATAACGATAATTAACATTGGAGGAAATTAATTGTCAGATTTTTTCTGAATAATATTTTTGTCCATGAGGTTTTGGATTGAATATTTATTTTGATCATAAAATAAAGCCGGCGATAATTGCTTGGTCCGTGGTAATTAATGTATTACGATACAGAAATAACAGGAGTTATTTTTCTGTGGATAGAAGTATATTATGTAGCAACCGATTATTCATGGTATTTGAATAAGTTGCGTGTGATTAGGCAACCGATTATTCATGGAATTTGAATAAGTTGTGTGTGATTCGGCAACCGATTATTCATGGTATTTGAGTAAGTTGCATGTAATTAGGCAACCGATTATTCATGGCATTTGAATAAGTTGCGTGTGATTGTAAGTCATAGTGTACTACAATCGTTTTTGTTGGTTTCAAATTTTGATCAATCTCTCTCCAATATTTTATTAAAAGGAAAATATCCATAAAGTGATTTTACTGAAATAAAATCTTCATTATTTCATTATTTCAAATTCATCTCGTTTTGAAAGAAACTGGAGCTGTATTGGTATTACAGTAGTCTATGCTTTATTGTGCTATTGTTTTAATTGTGATTTAGTCACGTTCAGTAGACAGGTCCGAGTTTCCCACGGCCTGTGCTTGTAGACATTTTCTATGGCTATATTTCTATCTTCAATAATATAATTCTAATAAGGAATTTTATGAGAAAAGGCTTGTCATCATCTCATATAGGAATTGGCATCGAGAAACAGCATTTTTCCTATTATACCGTTCTGCCAGTTAAATCTGAATTCAGTGCTACGTGCCTGTTGAGCAGTCGACACATAGCGATAAGATAAAATAATCATTTATTTTGTCTACTAAACAGATTATTCTCGTCCGATCCTGCATTGTTTTTCATTTTATTCAATCTAATAATTCCCGTTTATTCTGTTTTTCTTCCCTGTTTATGGTTGCTTCTCAAACTTCACTTAGTCAGTCCGTTGTGAGCTACCGAGTAGGCAACATCGGGTGACAGGCTATAGTAAAGCGACCTTATTACTAGTGACTTTTTGATTTGCATCTTTATTTCTTTCATCTTTTTTACTTCAAATAACATCTCTGAGTTCTAGTTCTTTTTTTGGTGCTTCTTCTGGAGTTTTGAGACTTGTGTTTTTTTTTATCTCCAAACTTGGTCAACGTCATCATCAACTGCTCTTCTTTAGTATCACTCATCACCACTTCTTATCTTCCTCCCTATCTACGTCTTCGAGTCCTCTCAACGACCACTTCTTTTTTTTTAAAAAAAAAAGAGGAGAAAATGCCGTCTTTCCGGGCCTGCTTTACGGATCAGGTGTTGCGGGAGATGGAGCGGCTGTCGATGACCGAGAAGGCGAGGTTCACCCGCCTTTCCAGGCGTTGCGCACACCCGACATGCGAACCGAACCCCCGAAGGACTTCGGGAGGTGCTGAGGAACTTAAAGAGAGACACTCTCCTCGGGTTTCCTCTAATTCGGGGGGGGAGATTGCCCTGGCAGTGGTGAACCGGAAAGAGGCTACTACCACCATCTTGGACCCCGTCACAAGACTTCGGCAGACGATTATGAGGCCATCCACGCCTCATGGCCAAGTATTGCCAGGTGAAGAGACTGCGCTGCTCATCACCGATGGGAGGTGCAGTGTTTCCAACACAACCGGAAGGCCTCACCCGGTGGCAATCGGAGCACATCATTGGTCAACAGCTACTCCGGCTCCTCCAGCAGCGGACTCCGCCGGTATAGCATGGTAGAGGCTGCCTCCAGGGAGCTTTCGAGGAGTTCCCCGCTCTGCGGACGAGCCGCGACCGCCACATCGTAGTCACGGTGACCCAGCCCGCTCACCAACCTCTTCCTAGTCCGGTTTGGGCCGACACTCCACTGCCATCAACCTCTGCCGTCGCTGATACCCCTATGGAGGTCCCAGAGGTCCCCACGGAGGAGAAGACGCCTTGCTCGAGGGAGGAGGCGGGGCTTCTCAATCTCACCCGCATACGGGACCTCTGAGGAGGCCGTCCGCCCCGCGACCCCTCCTTTCGCCGTAACAACGACTGCGACCCCGACTCCCCCTACCCCAGTTTGGGTGCAAGAAAGGGGACTCACTGAGGCTTGGGGAGCAGCCTCCACAGAACCCCGCGAACTTCCAGGAGTTCCAGCTGCTTCCTGTTACCAGCAGCCAGCCATTAACACCCCCCCGTCCCGCCGCTACCGTCCACCCTGACGAATCCGAGGTCTTCGAACTCCCCTCTGAGGACGAAGAGGAAGACTCATCGCTGCCGCCGGCAGTTCGCCTATCTACCACCGACTGCGGACGAGGCCTTGCCCTAATCACCATTGGAGATCGGCCTACGGTGAGGAAGGTCACCCACCAATCCTTCCGCCCCGGAAGGCGCCCTCGCGCCGGCCGTCCGAGGATCCGAGTGTGCCTCCCTGACGGGCAACGGGCTTGGGTCAAGCCGTAGGTGAGTAGTCACGGAAGTAAGGCAGTGTGAGAACACGGCCATGCAGGGCGAAAGCCCGGCACATGCAGTGCGCAAGCACGGCGAAGCTAGGCAGTGTGAGAACACGGCCATGCAGGGCGAAAGCCCGGCACATGCAGTGCGCAAGCACGGCCCGCAGTGTGAAAACACGGCACGCAGTGCGCAAGCACGGCACGCAGTGTGAAAACACGGCACGCAGTGCGCAAGCACAGCACGCAGTGTGAAAACATGGCACGCAGTGCGCAAGCACGGCACGCAGTGCGTGAGCACGGCACCAGTGCGCAAGCACGGCACGCAGTGCGCAAGCACGGCATGCAGGGCGAAAGCCCGGCCCGCAGGGCGAAAGCTCGGCAAAGGTAGTGCGCAAGCTTGACCAAGGCAGTGTGGAACACTGCAGCCAGATTGCGAACTCGTCCGAACGTCGTGCGCAACATGACACATTGGTCATGAGTGTCTGGATTGTCATTACGCGGACGCACACCTTCGCGGTGTGGAACACCGCGGCAGTGTGAAACCACGGCACGCAGTGCGAAGCACGGCTTGCAGTGCACAAGCACGGCACACAGTGCGCAAGCACGGCACGCAGTGTGCAAGCACGGCATGCAGTGCGAAGCCCGGCCCGCAGGGCGAAAGCCTGGCAAAGTAGTGCGCGAGCTTGACCAAGGCAGTGTGGGAACACTGCAGCCAGATTGCGAGCTTGTCCGAACGTCGTGCGCAAGCATGACACATCGGTCAGTGAGTCCTGGATTGTCATTACGCGGACGCACACCTTCGCGGTGTTGGAACACCGCAGCAGTGTGAAAACACGGCACGCAGTGCGCAAGCACAGCCTGCAGGGCGAAAGCCCGGCGATATGTTTTTTGCGTTTCTGTGTTTTTGTGTTTCTGTGTTTTTGTGTTTTTGTGTTTTGTGTGTGTTTTGTGTGCCCTGTGTTGTCCCTCCTGGCAGTGCGAGAGCACTGCGACTCTTACCTGCAGTGCGAAAGCATGGCGTCCTTTTGCAGTGTGAAAACATGGCGACTCGGCAGTGCGAAAGCACGGCGTCCTTTTTTTGCGATGCGAAAGCATGGCGTTCCTGGCAGTGCGGTAGCACGGCGCCCTGGGCAGTGCGAAAGCACAGCATATCCTTTTGTGCAGTGCGAAAGCACCGGTCCTTATTTTTGCAGTGCGAAAGCACAGCGCTTCTTGCAGTGCGGAAGCACGGCGTCCCCCATCGCAGTGCCGAAGCACGGGGTTCTCTCTTGCAGTGTGCAAACCGGGTCCCCCATTGCAGTGAGGAAGCACGGCGTCCTTTGCAGTGCGAAAGCATGGCGCGTCTTGCAGTGCGAAAGCACGGCGTCCCCCATCGCAGTGCGGAAGCACGGCGGCCTCTTGCAGTGTGCAAACACGGCGTCCCCCATTGCAGTGCGGAAGCACGGCGGTCCTTTGCAGTGCGAAAGCACGGCGCTTCTTGCAGTGCGAAAGCACGGCGTCCCCCATCGCAGTGCAGAAGCACGGCGGTCTCTTGCAGTGTGCAAACACGGCGTCCCCCATTGCAGTGAGGAAGCACGGCGGTCCTTTGCAGTGCGAAAGCATGGCGCGTCTTGCAGTGCGAAAGCACGGCGTCCCCCATCGCAGTGCGGAAGCACGGCGGCCTCTTGCAGTGTGCAAACACGGCGTCCCCCATTGCAGTGCGGAAGCACGGCGGTCCTTTGCAGTGCGAAAGCACGGCGCTTCTTGCAGTGCGAAAGCACGCGTCCCCCATCGCAGTGCAGAAGCACGGCGGTCCTCTTGCAGTGTGCAAACACGGCGTCCCCCATTGCAGTGCGGAAGCACGGCGGTCCTTTGCAGTGAAAAGCACGGCGCTTCTTGCAGTGCGAAAGCACGGTGTCCCCCATCGCAGTGCGGAAGCACGGCGGTCTCTTGCAGTGTGCGAACACAGCGTCTCACGCAGTGCGAAAGCACGGCGCAGATCTTCAAGATCTTCTCTGAAGCTAGGCCTTGGATCGGCCGGGTAGCTTGCTCATTTCTTCGGATGGTGCCGACGCATCACCACCGGTTGGTAGGAGCCAACCTGGCGCCCAGTTGTGTTCGGTCTATGTTGACCAGCGGGAGAGGGCAGAATACTCAGGCATTTGGGACATTCTGTCTGCCGTTTACCCCTTCCATCCTCACCCCCCCCTCTCCTCCCCCTCTCTTTTCCCCCCTTCCCTTAGTAGGAACAGTGTGTCACGATGTATATCGTAACTAGAGAAAGGAATTGAATTTAGGGCTCATTTATTTGGAAAAGCCTTTCCCGCAACTCCGCAGCCGATCCTGACCCCAGGAGGACAGCTGTGTCCGCAGGTAGGACTTGGGAAGTCCAGAGTGCTGGCCGCGCAGCGCACTAGTCCATTGCGGGATCGCAAGAGGACATCCGGGAAGGTGGGAAAAGCCTTTCCCCAACTCCGCGGCCGATCCGGACCCCAGGAGGACGCTTGTGCCCGGCAAGTAGGACTTAGAAAGTCCAGAGTGCTGGCCGCCGCAGCGCACTATCCAGTGCGGGATCGCGAGAGGACGTCCGGAAGGTGTGGAAAAGCCTTTCCCGCAACTCCGCGGCGATCCGGACCCCAGGAGGACAGCTGGTGCCCGGCAAGTAGGACTTAGAAAGTCCAGAGTGCTGGCCGCCGCAGCGCACTAGTCCAGTGCGGGATCGCAAGAGGACATCCGGAAGGTGTGGAAAAGCCTTTCCCGCCACTCCCGGCCGATCCGGACCCCAGGAGGACAGCTGGCCCGGCAAGTAGGACTTAGGAAAGTCCAGAGTGCTGGCCGCCGCAGCGCACTAGTCCAGTGTTGGATCGCAAGAGGACGTCCGGGAAGGTGTGGAAAAGCCTTTCCCGCAACTCCGCGGCCGATCCGGACCCCAGGAGGACAGCTGGTGCCCGGCAAGTAGGACTTAGGAAAGTCCAGAGTGCTGGCCGCCGCAGCGCACTAGTCCAGTGCGGGATCGCAAGAGGACATCTGGGAAGGTGTGAAAAGCCTTTCCCGCGACTCCGCGGCCGATCCGGACCCCAGGAGGACAGCTGGTGCCCGGCAAGTAGGACTTAGGAAAGTCCAGAGTGCTGGCCGCCGCAGCGCACTAGTCCAGTGCGGGATCGCAAGAGGACATCTGGGAAGGTGTGGAAAAGCCTTTCCCGCCACTCCGCGGCCGATCCGGACCCCAGGAGGACAGCTGGTGCCCGGCATAGGACTAGGAAAGTCCAGAGTGCTGGCCGCCGCAGCGCACTGATCCAGTGCGGGATCGCAAGAGGACATCTGGGAAGGTGTGGAAAAGCCTTTCCCGCAACTCCGCGGCCGATCCGGACCCCAGGAGGACAGCTGGTGCCCGGGAAGTAGGACTTAGGAAGTCCAGAGTGCTGGCCGCCGCAGCGCACTAGTCCGGTGCGGGATCGCAAAAGGACATCTGGGAAGTGTGAAAAACCTTTCCCGCGACTCCGCGGCCGATCCGGACCCCAGGAGACAGCTGGTGCCGGCAAGTAGGACTCAGGAAAGTCCAGAGCGCGGGCCGCCGCAGCGCACTAAACCATGGAACCGGAAGAGGACCTCTGGGAAGCCAGGGAAAGCCTTTACCAGAGCTCCGCAACCACCCGGACCCCGGGAAGACACCCGTGCCCAAGGACTAGGACTTAGTCCCGACACGAAACCCTTTCTCACACTAACACCGTAAGGTTCCTGTTCCTTCTTTCCGCGACCAACCCTGTTTAGCAGTGCGAAAGCACGGCCCTCTTTCCT
>NC_052507.1:80224854-80233439 GCF_014356525.2 Nilaparvata lugens
TTTAAACTAGAAGAATATGAAAAACTGTAAAAAATAAAGAGAGAAAAAGGCAGAAAGAACTGATAGATAAAGAAAGAGAAAAAAGACAGAAAGAGCTGATAGATAAAGAAAGAAACTGAAAGTTTAAAACTAATATAACTGATCGAAACGCCATTGTTAAAGATAAGTTAAGTTAAGAAATTTTCTGTATAGAGAAATAATAATATGAGATATAGTAGAAAAAAGGGAAAATATAGAAAGATATATAGAAAAAAGTGACTAATAGATTTATTTTTCATCCAAAATGTATTTTGATCCTCCATATTCAAGCATTCACTCAGAAAAGGCGATCTGTAATATTAGATTCTTTGATCCATTTTTCCATTTTAACAATGAGCTTGTTATTGATGCTATTTGTTATAAAGTGATGAGGGATGAAATTACCAATCTAGAACAAGTGAACATGAACTGTCTCCCACAAACACTCAAATTTACTCTGGAAGACTCAAAAGTCAGGCTAGACGGTCTCAAGGTTATAAATTGATTGTCGTAAATTATACATATGTTTATTTTTGTTGATATTCAGTAATAAACTTTTTATGTATAGTTGTCTGACAGTTAAGACATTGAACTCTGCAATAAGTTGCGAGTAGTATAACGTCTAGGCTTGCCTAATATTGTTTTTATTAAATGTTTCTGTATGGTGAATATCTTATTTAAATGACAACTCACTGCTCCACCCCATGCTATACTATTAGCCCTATGCTATACTACACCCAGTATACTATACTGTAATATGGACTGCGCATAGGCAAAGTAAATTATTCTTGTTAATCTGGAATTTTTAAGTTTATTAAGGTAAAAAATTTTAAGTGAGGTATTTCATACGGTTGCACATGTTATTTATATGTATATCCCATTTTAAATGTGGGTCTAAAAAAACACCAAGATATTTGGCTTTATCTACTTTTTTTAATTCTGGACACTGGCAAGGAGCTTGAGGAGTGTGATTACAGTTCAGCGAGTGGATCTTAATTGAATTCACATCATTTGGTTGGCCCCTTGCATCCGGAGAAAAGGTCATAAAAATACTTTTTGTAACATTAAGTGTTAATAAATGCTTGTTGAACCAAGATTTAACCATTTTCATTCCTTCCTCACTAGACTCAACCACATCCCTCCACTCATCACCCGTAAATGTCAATGTTGTGTCATCTGCAAATGAGACTGTAACACCATTTTTATGTTCATTTTAAGTAAATCATTTACGTAGATCAAGAATAATATAGGGGACAATACCGTTCCCTGTGGTAGACATATTCGGATAAAAAACTTTTGCTGGTTTCAAGATATTGACAGCGATCTCTAAGATAGCAATTGAATAGCTTTAAAGGAACATCTTTAATACCTATATTTTCCAATTTTTTTAGTAATATTTCATGTGGTATAGTATCGAAAGCCTTTGAGAGATCTAATAGAATGACTAATGTTTTTTTATTATTGTTAAAGTTTTTTGATATAATATTGACTATAGTTGTTATAGCATCTTGGGAACTTTTGTTTTTTTGAAAGCCATACCGGTTTTTATGAATGATTTCGTATTTATTTAGGTAACTAACTAGTCTGATTTTTATAAGTTTTTCCAATATTTTTGATAAATTATTCAGTAGGCTTATAGGACTATAGTTTGTAGGATTGTTGGGATCGCCAGATTTGAATAGGGGTATATATTTGCAATTTTGAATTTTTCAGGGAAAACGCCGTCAGCGAAGCATTTATTTACTATTTTGTTAAGTGGCTTAGCAATGTATGAGGCAATTATTTTCAAACAGATATTGCTTATAGTGTCAATGCCCGCAGCAGAGCTATTTTTTAGTGTTTTAATGACCTTTATTATTTCATATTCATTTGTTGGAAAAAAGAAAAAAGAATGTGGTGATGATAGAGGAGCTGAAGTGGAATGTGTATTAAGGGTTGATGATGTGTCTTTGAGATTTTCATTTTTGAGTATTTCTGCAAAGGATTTTCCAACCTGAACAAAGTGATCATTGAGAGTTTTCGGATCAATTTTGGGCTTGGTTGATGATTTTTCATTATTCATAACTTCATTGATATACTTCCAAGTTTTTTTACTATTACCCTTACATTCATCAATTCTTGTTTTATAATAATCATATTGCAATCAGTTATAATTTATTTAAAAGTTTTTGTAGGCTGTATATTCTAATTTTAAATTGTAATTGAAAGGTTGCCTGCTTAGTTTTTTATGCATTTTATCACGTGTACGTATAGAAATTATTAGACCTTTGGTAATCCAAGGTTTTAAAGGTTTAAGTTTATGAGGTATAGTTTTATAAGTGCTGCTATTTTCTATATGTTGAGTGAGAGTGTTTGTAAAAACATCGACCAGCTCATCAATATTTGACTCAGAATTCAACATAGATTCCCAATTCTCATTTTCCAATTTTGATTTGAGTATATTATAATTTATTTTTTTAATAAGTTGTTCGCAATTTATTTTTTTAATACTATTGGTAACTCCGACTTGAAGATATGTGCAAAAATGATCCGTGATATTTGTTTTGAATATTAAACCAGTAACATCATCAGAATTGAAACGTTTATTTTTAAAAAATATATGATCAATACAAGATTCTGAATTATTATTTATTCTTGGATTTATTTATGTAGGATTTATATCCCATGGATGATAAAATGCTAAAGTATTCGTTTGCTATTTGTATTACTATTCAGGTCAATTTCATATCTCCCAATATAAAACATTTTCATCAGTTTTGAAGTATTGCAAGCATTCGTCCAAGTTATTTAAAAATATATCAACAGACGATGCCGGAGAACGGTACAATGAGATAAGGATTATAACTTGCTTAGTGTTTGGTATTTCTATCTTGATGATAAGAGAGTTAGTTTCCTGAATGTCGTATTCAATCACATCAACCTTGAAATCATCTCTTACAAAAATACAAACGCCATCACATTTATTGAGCTTCCCTGGCCTGTTTATCATTTTGTATCCATTTAATTATACTTGAAAGAATGATCTTGAGTTATCCAAGTTTCTGTAAGTACTATAATATGAAATTCAGTTAAGCAGTTCTGTACAACATAGATAAATTGATCAAAGTTTTTCACAAAACTACGAATATTCATTTGTAATATATTGAGAGAAGAATCCGATCTGTCTGGCCGATAATCAAAAATATTGTTTATCTCGATAGTGTCATAGCATTCCAATAACGTTTCTTCTTCAAAGTCATTTATAAGAACCATTAAATTATCAGGTTAATTAGGAAGAGAGAAAGAGAATGAAAGAAAGAAAATTGAGAGAAAAAAGAAGAAAATTTAAAAAAAAGTAGAAAATAATTTATAAATATAAGATGAATAGATTTGAAAGGAAAGGAGGATAAATCGACGCCTCCACTTTCACTAAATAATGATTAACTTAGAAAATTCTGATATAGCCTACTTTCATTTCGAATGATATACCATGTCATGTCAACAAATCGGATATTTTGATCAGGTTGATTAAAATTTCTAGATAATCGTGAGATCAGCTGGATGATATTCCCATACACATGCACTCGTTCACTCTCTTCCATTATGGTATCGACAGACGACAGAATTTTCCAGCTGTTTTTCCAAGGAGTATTTATCTTTTTAATGTCTTTTAGCAAGTATAGTTTTGTCTTTTACAAAAATGCTAATTTTAAATATGAAAACATAATACGCTCTGTTCAAAGGACCTGTATTACTGACCACTCTGTACTACACTACACATAGGAAATTCAAACCCAGTCTATATTGATGTAAAGGAGAATATATTAAACGGATAAACTATAAGAACCTTACGGACAAGTTGAGACAGGAAAGTTGGAAGAATGAAACTACTTTTAATGAGGCTAATCTTGATTTGGATGACAAAATAAATGCTTTCTTTAATAAACTGATGGACCACATAGATTCTGCGACCGAACAAATTAAATGACAAATAAAAATAGACCATTAAAAAATGGATAACTTCAGGGCTAATAAAATCCATAAGAGAGAGGGACAAACTACATAAAAAACTAAAAATCCAACCATTTAATGCTACACTGAAAGCTAGAAACAAAAACTATAGAAATCTACTTAACACATTAATTAAGAAAGCTAAACTAGACTACTTTAAAACTAAAATGTCAACTTGTAAAGGGAACAACAAAAAGACGTGGCTCTGTATAGAGGAAATTTTAGATATAAAACGAAATAGAAAAGCTCCTGACATCGACCCTATAATATTAAATAATTATTTCTCGCAAGTAGGTAGAAGTTATGCAGAAAATCTGAATAATAGTTTGAACTCAAGTCACCCAGTACCAACTTTAGTTCCACATACTCAACATTTTCGAGATTCGTTTTTCATTTTCCCTACAAATTCCGATGAAGTTGCTGCCATGATAAATACATTAAAAACTAATTCATCTCCTGGTATTGATAATATAAGCAATGTTTGTTTGAAAAATATATCAGAATACATATCTCAGCTTTATCAATTTTGTTTAACAAATGTTTCGAAACAGGTCATTTTCCTTCACACTTTAAGGTTGCAAATATAATTCCACTATTTAAATCAGGTGAGAGACAAGCTCCTGAAAATTTTCGCCCTATTAGTTTAATAAGTAACCTGTCTAAGATTTTTGAAAAATTGATGAAGGTACGTATGATGAAATATCTTCAAAGGCATAATTTAATAGCAGAAAATCAATTTGGTTTTCAAGAGGGAAAATGCACTGAGGATGCAATATCAGAGCTGGTGAGGATTGTGACAAATAATTTTCAGATGAACAGAAGGACCTTGGCTGTCTATTTGGACTTAGCCAAGGCCTTTGATACTATTCCTCACATCTTTCTCTTGAGAAAGTTGGAGGGTATAGGTTTTCGTGGCACAGTTTTGAAATTTTTTGAGATTATTTGAAAGACAGATCACAAATTCTGACTATAGATGGAAAAACCAGTAAACTAAATTAACTGAGTTCGGCCTTCCACAGGGAACGGTTCTGTCACCAATCTATTTTCCTCTATATTAATGACCTATTGAGACTTGATATAGCTGGTTGTCATTCGATCTCTTTTGCTGATGACACGGCATTGGTCTTTACTGGTTCAAGCTGGGATGAAGCTAAGCGCTTGGCAGAGTCTGGTCTCACGCGTGTTAAATCATGGCTTGACCAACACATTCTTACACTGAATGCCAATAAGAGTGTATATATGGTATTCTCACCAGCAGTGAGCTCTCTCCCCAGAGATATTCTGAATACTGGTATCAGAATACACTCTTCAATCTGTCTTGAACGGGAAAGATTGCGGACTGGTGATGGAGATTGTGATTGTCACTCATTAAAAACGTGAAAGAAACTAAATATCTAGGAGTCTTTGTAGACTCTCATCTTAAATGGAATGCACATATAAATAACATGTGTAAGAAAATAAAACACATAATTCACAAATTCCATAGATTGAATGAGCTCAATGACCCACTATAATAAAGATGGCTTATTCAGCATATGCCCAGTCCATATTGCAATATGGTATTAGGGTATGGGGTGGAGCATTGGACATCCATTTTAATAAAATCTCCGTAATTCAAAGATATATTTTGAAAGCTGCACTTGGAAGACCAAGACGATATCCCAGCCATAGCCTTTTTGCAGAGTTCCCAGTTTTAACAGTGAGACAACTTTACGTGAAAAACTTAATTCTAGCCGTTCATAAGTATAAAAATCTCTTTGAAACTAACATTCCGTTGTATAATTTCCGTTCATCATCTCATTACCGCATTCCTAGAACAAATTAACAGTATGCCGCAGGCAGTTCATATACATGAGTAATAGATTGATGAATATTTTGCCAGACCAATTAATCTCAGATAGATTTAATAAATCAGCCATTAAAAATATAGAGAGATGGATCAGAAGTAACAATGTTTTTCGCCTCATGTACAGTTAGAATCTACTTATTAAAAAAAAACTTTTTTCTTTGATATTATTTTCACTAAGTTCTATTTTTTTCAGATATTATATTACCACAATTATTATTATTATTTAAGTTATTTATTTATTATTACTACCATTCAAATAAAATGTTTAATCATCTTTTATGTTTATGTTAAATTAAATGAAATCTTTTGGTACTCGTTGCTAGCACACAAACTTAGGTTTTGCTGGCAACGCCAATAAATTTTAAGTTAAAATTTTATTTTTATTCTGTATAAGTATGAAGTAATTTTTATCATTATTGTTATCTTTATAATTGGCAAATAAATGATTTTGATTGATTTGATTTGAAGTTATCCAAGGGTTGAGACCTAGTGCAATCAAATCTTCATATCAAAAACCTACTTTGTTCCCAATTTTGTGAAAAACGTTAGAGCTGTTTTCGAGATCCGTTGAACATAAATATATACCCATATAGGCTACCACATAACCAGATAACCATATAACCAGATAACCACATAACCATACAAATAAACATATACAAAAATTGCTCGCTTAATATAATAGGATATGGGTATATATTTATGTTAAACGGATCTCGAAAACGGCTGTAACGATTTTAACGAGATTTTGAACATAGTAGGTTTATGATGTAAAAATTCGATTGCACTAGGTCCCACCCTTGGATAACTCGCTGAAATATATTAGAAGATAAATACTCCTTGGAAAAACAGCTGGAAAATTCTGTCGTCTGTCTATTACCATAATGGAAGAGAGTGAACGAGTGCATGTGTGTGGGATCATCCAGCTGATCTCACGATTATCTAGAAATTTTAATCAACCTGATCAAATATCTGATTTGTTGACATGACATGGTATATCATTCAAAATGAAAGTAGTCTATATCAGAATTTTCCAAGTTAATAATTATTTTATAGTTTCAAGTGATTAGTGAGTGTTATTTTGTTATTCAATTTGGTTTGTAGACAATCTAAATTGAAACATAATATCTGTTTTTAAATATTTCGACTGAAAACTGGACCTGAACTGAAATGTTGGATAATTTACGAGTACCAAAGATACTGTGTACCGTATGGCTACACAAGATTGATTTTTGTTCGTACGATATTTTGCCATCCTCATGCATTCTGTCACATCAAACGAAACTTGACAAACATCATCTGTTTGAAATCATCTGTTCAATCCAATAGAATTTTTAAGGACGGCAAAATATCGTACGAACAAAAATCAATGTAAATTATCCAACATTCATTTTCCAAGTTCCAAAACAATTTTGGGGAGTAAAAAATAAGGTTGAGAAGATTTCGAGAAGATTATAAATTCGATAAAATATGCACTTACCATGTGAGCAATTTTGCTGAATGATCTCAGTTATGCCCCATTATAAAATTGAAACAGGCGTTGGCGGGGAAAAATAGTTCCAATGGCCAAACTGTCTTCAAACAGAAACTGTGAGTACTAATGTCGAAAATAGGTACTGAGATGTATTTATAACATGCCTGGGAAGGTATGGGTGGATGAATATATGGTGCTATGAATCATGAGAAACGTATATTGGAGGTATTGTTTACTCTGAAAAGAATGAAACAAAAGTATTCAATGGTGATTCTAAAAATTGATACAGGAAACAGTTGTTCATTCTATGAATGAGTTTGATGAAAAGACAATTACTGAAACCTCCACTAATAACTTGGACAAGATTCATCAATGATGAAAAAATTGGATAAAATGGACTGGCTTATTGTCCAGGTGTTATTGGCCTCTATTATGATGTTATCGAATCTATAGCTGAAGGATCTTGATATTCCAACAAGCAATAAAACAAAGTGTGGGTACTTGTATTCACTAGAATGAGATGATTAAAACAATTGGAACTGTTTATCTCTATGACAAAGGAAAATTGAAATTTGTAGTAGTTGTTCAAGTTGTGTAATAGTACTTTACATCACAAGTCCGGTAACGGTAATTTACCACATAAGTATGATCGTTCTGGTAAATACGTTACCGAACAAGTTACATACAAATTTTCTTGTCATAATTTACTCAGAAAGAATAGAATAGAATAGAATAGAATAGAATAGAATAGAATAGAATAGAATAGAATAGAATAGAATAGAATAGAATAGAATAGAATAGAATAGAATAGAATAGAATAGAATAGAATAGAATAGAATAGAATAGAATAGAATAGAATAGGAATAGAATAGATAGAATAGAATAGAATAGAATAGAATAGAATAGAGAATAGAATAGAATAGAATAGAATAGAATAGAATAGAATAGAATAGAATAGAATAGATAGAATAGAATAGAATAGAATAGAATAGAATAGAATAGAATTAGAATAGAATTAGAATAAATAGAATAGAATAGAATAATAGAATAGAATAGAATAGAATAGAATAGAATAGAAGAGAATAGAATAGAATCGAATAGAATAGATAGGAATAGAATAGAATAGAATAGAATAGAATAGAATAGAATAGAATAGAATAGAATAGAATAGAATAGAATAGGAATAGAATAGAATAGAATAGAATAGAATAGAATAGAATAGAATAGAATAGAATAGAATAGAATAGAATAGAATAG
>NC_052507.1:80233539-80241039 GCF_014356525.2 Nilaparvata lugens
TTCGGTAACGTATTTACCAGAAACGATCATACTTATGTGGTAAATTACCGTTACCGGACTTGTGATGTAAAGTACTATTACACAACTTGAACAACTACTACAAATTTTCAATTTTCCTTTGTCATAGAGATAAACAGTTCCAATTGTTTAATCATCTCATTCTAGTGAATACAAGTACCCCACTTTGTTTTATTGCTTGTTGGAATATCAAGATCCTTCAGCTATAGATTCGATAACATCATAATAGAGGCCAATAACACCTGGACAATAAGCCAGGTCCATTTTATCCAATTTTTTCATCATTGATGAATCTTGTCCAAGTTATTAGTGGAGGTTTCAGTAATTGTCTTTTCATCAAACTCATTCATAGAATGAACAACTGTTTCCTGTATCAATTTTTAGAATCACCATTGAATACTTTTGTTTCATTCTTTTCAGAGTAAACAATACCTCCAATATACGTTTCTCATGATTCATAGCACCATATATTCATCCACCCATACCTTCCCAGGCATGTTATAAATACATCTCAGTACCTATTTTCGACATTAGTACTCACAGTTTCTGTTTGAAGACAGTTTGGCCATTGGAACTATTTTTCCCCGCCAACGCCTGTTTCAATTTTATAATGGGGCATAACTGAGATCATTCAGCAAAATTGCTCACATGGTAAGTGCATATTTTATCGAATTTATAATCTTCTCGAAATCTTCTCAACCTTATTTTTTACTCCCCAAAATTGTTTTGGAACTTGGAAAATGAATGTTGGATAATTTACATTGATTTTTGTTCGTACGATATTTTGCCGTCCTTAAAAATTCTATTGGATTGAACAGATGATTTCAAACAGATGATGTTTGTCAAGTTTCGTTTGATGTGACAGAATGCATGAGGATGGCAAAATATCGTACGAACAAAAATCAATCTTGTGTAGCCATACGGTACACAGTATCTTTGGTACTCGTAAATTATCCAACATTTCAGTTCAGGTCCAGTTTTCAGTCGAAATATTTAAAAACAGATATTATGTTTCAATTTAGATTGTCTACAAACCAAATTGAATAACAAAATAACACTCACTAATCACTTGAAACTATAAAATAATTATTAACTTGGAAAATTCTGATATAGACTACTTTCATTTTGAATGATATACCATGTCATGTCAACAAATCAGATATTTGATCAGGTTGATTAAAATTTCTAGATAATCGTGAGATCAGCTGGATGATCCCACACACATGCACTCGTTCACTCTCTTCCATTATGGTATCGACAGACGACAGAATTTTCCAGCTGTTTTTCCAAGGAGTATTTATCTTTCTAATATATTTCAGCGAGTTATCCAAGGGTGGGACCTAGTGCAATCGAATTTTTACATCATAAACCTACTATGTTCAAAATCTCGTTAAAATCGTTACAGCCGTTTTCGAGATCCGTTTAACATAAATATATACCCATATCCTATTATATTAAGCGAGCAATTTTTGTATATGTTTATTTGTATGGTTATGTGGTTATCTGGTTATATGGTTATCTGGTTATGTGGTAGCCTATATGGGTATATATTTATGTTCAACGGATCTCGAAAACAGCTCTAACGTTTTTCACAAAATTGGGAACAAAGTAGGTTTTTGATATGAAGATTTGATTGCACTAGGTCTCAACCCTTGGATAACTTCAAATCAAATCAATCAAAATCATTTATTTGCCAATTATAAAGATAACAATAATGATAAAAATTACTTCATACTTATACAGAATAAAAATAAAATTTTAACTTAAAATTTATTGGCGTTGCCAGCAAAACCTAAGTTTGTGTGCTAGCAACGAGTACCAAAAGATTTCATTTAATTTAACATAAACATAAAAGATGATTAAACATTTTATTTGAATGGTAGTAATAATAAATAAATAACTTAAATAATAATAATAATTGTGGTAATATAATATCTGAAAAAAATAGAACTTAGTGAAAATAATATCAAAGAAAAAAGTTTTTTTTTAATAAGTAGATTCTAACTGTACATGAGGCGAAAAACATTGTTACTTCTGATCCATCTCTCTATATTTTTAATGGCTGATTTATTAAATCTATCTGAGATTAATTGGTCTGGCAAAATATTCATCAATCTATTACTCATGTATATGAACTGCCTGCGGCATACTGTTAAATTTGTTCTAGGAATGCGGTAATGAGATGATGAACGGAAATTATACAACGGAATGTTAGTTTCAAAGAGATTTTTATACTTATGAACGGCTAGAATTAAGTTTTTCACGTAAAGTTGTCTCACTGTTAAAACTGGGAACTCTGCAAAAAGGCTATGGCTGGGATATCGTCTTGGTCTTCCAAGTGCAGCTTTCAAAATATATCTTTGAATTACGGAGATTTTATTAAAATGGATGTCCAATGCTCCACCCCATACCCTAATACCATATTGCAATATGGACTGGGCATATGCTGAATAAGCCATCTTTATTATAGTGGGTCATTGAGCTCATTCAATCTATGGAATTTGTGAATTATGTGTTTTATTTTCTTACACATGTTATTTATATGTGCATTCCATTTAAGATGAGAGTCTACAAAGACTCCTAGATATTTAGTTTCTTTCACGTTTTTAATGAGTGACAATCACAATCTCCATCACCAGTCCGCAATCTTTCCCGTTCAAGACAGATTGAAGAGTGTATTCTGATACCAGTATTCAGAATATCTCTGGGGAGAGAGCTCACTGCTGGTGAGAATACCATATATACACTCTTATTGGCATTCAGTGTAAGAATGTGTTGGTCAAGCCATGATTTAACACGCGTGAGACCAGACTCTGCCAAGCGCTTAGCTTCATCCCAGCTTGAACCAGTAAAGACCAATGCCGTGTCATCAGCAAAAGAGATCGAATGACAACCAGCTATATCAAGTCTCAATAGGTCATTAATATAGAGGAAAATAGATTGGTGACAGAACCGTTCCCTGTGGAAGGCCGAACTCAGTTAATTTAGTTTACTGGTTTTTCCATCTATAGTCAGAATTTGTGATCTGTCTTTCAAATAATCTCAAAAAATTTCAAAACTGTGCCACGAAAACCTATACCCTCCAACTTTCTCAAGAGAAAGATGTGAGGAATAGTATCAAAGGCCTTGGCTAAGTCCAAATAGACAGCCAAGGTCCTTCTGTTCATCTGAAAATTATTTGTCACAATCCTCACCAGCTCTGATATTGCATCCTCAGTGCATTTTCCCTCTTGAAAACCAAATTGATTTTCTGCTATTAAATTATGCCTTTGAAGATATTTCATCATACGTACCTTCATCAATTTTTCAAAAATCTTAGACAGGTTACTTATTAAACTAATAGGGCGAAAATTTTCAGGAGCTTGTCTCTCACCTGATTTAAATAGTGGAATTATATTTGCAACCTTAAAGTGTGAAGGAAAATGACCTGTTTCGAAACATTTGTTAAACAAAATTGATAAAGCTGAGATATGTATTCTGATATATTTTTCAAACAAACATTGCTTATATTATCAATACCAGGAGATGAATTAGTTTTTAATGTATTTATCATGGCAGCAACTTCATCGGAATTTGTAGGGAAAATGAAAAACGAATCTCGAAAATGTTGAGTATGTGGAACTAAAGTTGGTACTGGGTGACTTGAGTTCAAACTATTATTCAGATTTTCTGCATAACTTCTACCTACTTGCGAGAAATAATTATTTAATATTATAGGGTCGATGTCAGGAGCTTTTCTATTTCGTTTTATATCTAAAATTTCCTCTATACAGAGCCACGTCTTTTTGTTGTTCCCTTTACAAGTTGACATTTTAGTTTTAAAGTAGTCTAGTTTAGCTTTCTTAATTAATGTGTTAAGTAGATTTCTATAGTTTTTGTATCTAGCTTTCAGTGTAGCATTAAATGGTTGGATTTTTAGTTTTTTATGTAGTTTGTCCCTCTCTCTTATGGATTTTATTAGCCCTGAAGTTATCCATTTTTTTAATGGTCTATTTTTATTTGTCATTTTAATTTGTTCGGTCGCAGAATCTATGTGGTCCATCAGTTTATTAAAGAAAGCATTTATTTTGTCATCCAAATCAAGATTAGCCTCATTAAAAGTAGTTTCATTCTTCCAACTTTCCTGTCTCAACTTGTCCGTAAGGTTCTTATAGTTTATCCGTTTAATATATTCTCCTTTACATCAATATAGACTGGGTTTGAATTTCCTATGTGTAGTGTAGTACAGAGTGGTCAGTAATACAGGTCCTTTGAACAGAGCGTATTATGTTTTCATATTTAAAATTAGCATTTTTGTAAAAGACAAAACTATACTTGCTAAAAGACATTAAAAGATAAATACTCCTTGGAAAAACAGCTGGAAAATTCTGTCGTCTGTCGATACCATAATGGAAGAGAGTGAACGAGTGCATGTGTATGGGAATATCATCCAGCTGATCTCACGATTATCTAGAAATTTTAATCAACCTGATCAAAATATCCGATTTGTTGACATGACATGGTATATCATTCGAAATGAAAGTAGGCTATATCAGAATTTTCTAAGTTAATCATTATTTAGTGAAAGTGGAGGCGTCGATTTATCCTCCTTTCCTTTCAAATCTATTCATCTTATATTTATAAATTATTTTCTACTTTTTTTTAAATTTTCTTCTTTTTTCTCTCAATTTTCTTTCTTTCATTCTCTTTCTCTCTTCCTAATTAACCTGATAATTTAATGGTTCTTATAAATGACTTTGAAGAAGAAACGTTATTGGAATGCTATGACACTATCGAGATAAACAATATTTTTGATTATCGGCCAGACAGATCGGATTCTTCTCTCAATATATTACAAATGAATATTCGTAGTTTTGTGAAAAACTTTGATCAATTTATCTATGTTGTACAGAACTGCTTAACTGAATTTCATATTATAGTACTTACAGAAACTTGGATAACTCAAGATCATTCTTTCAAGTATAATTAAATGGATACAAAATGATAAACAGGCCAGGGAAGCTCAATAAATGTGATGGCGTTTGTATTTTTGTAAGAGATGATTTCAAGGTTGATGTGATTGAATACGACATTCAGGAAACTAACTCTCTTATCATCAAGATAGAAATACCAAACACTAAGCAAGTTATAATCCTTATCTCATTGTACCGTTCTCCGGCATCGTCTGTTGATATATTTTTAAATAACTTGGACGAATGCTTGCAATACTTCAAAACTGATGAAAATGTTTTATATTGGGAGATATGAAATTGACCTGAATAGTAATACAAATAGCAAACGAATACTTTAGCATTTTATCATCCATGGGATATAAATCCTACATAAATAAATCCAAGAATAAATAATAATTCAGAATCTTGTATTGATCATATATTTTTTAAAAATAAACGTTTCAATTCTGATGATGTTACTGGTTTAATATTCAAAACAAATATCACGGATCATTTTTGCACATATCTTCAAGTCGGAGTTACCAATAGTATTAAAAAAATAAATTGCGAACAACTTATTAAAAAAATAAATTATAATATACTCAAATCAAAATTGGAAAATGAGAATTGGGAATCTATGTTGAATTCTGAGTCAAATATTGATGAGCTGGTCGATGTTTTTACAAACACTCTCACTCAACATATAGAAAATAGCAGCACTTATAAAACTATACCTCATAAACTTAAACCTTTAAAACCTTGGATTACCAAAGGTCTAATAATTTCTATACGTACACGTGATAAAATGCATAAAAAACTAAGCAGGCAACCTTTCAATTACAATTTAAAATTAGAATATACAGCCTACAAAAACTTTTAAATAAATTATAACTGATTGCAATATGATTATTATAAAACAAGAATTGATGAATGTAAGGGTAATAGTAAAAAAACTTGGAAGTATATCAATGAAGTTATGAATAATGAAAAATCATCAACCAAGCCCAAAATTGATCCGAAAACTCTCAATGATCACTTTGTTCAGGTTGGAAAATCCTTTGCAGAAATACTCAAAAATGAAAATCTCAAAGACACATCATCAACCCTTAATACACATTCCACTTCAGCTCCTCTATCATCACCACATTCTTTTTTCTTTTTTCCAACAAATGAATATGAAATAATAAAGGTCATTAAAACACTAAAAAATAGCTCTGCTGCGGGCATTGACACTATAAGCAATATCTGTTTGAAAATAATTGCCTCATACATTGCTAAGCCACTTAACAAAATAGTAAATAAATGCTTCGCTGACGGCGTTTTCCCTGAAAAATTCAAAATTGCAAATATATACCCCTATTCAAATCTGGCGATCCCAACAATCCTACAAACTATAGTCCTATAAGCCTACTGAATAATTTATCAAAAATTGGAAAAACTTATAAAAATCAGACTAGTTAGTTACCTAAATAAATACGAAATCATTCATAAAAACCGGTATGGCTTTCAAAAAAACAAAAGTTCCCAAGATGCTATAACAACTATAGTCAATATTATATCAAAAAACTTTAACAATAATAAAAAAACATTAGTCATTCTATTAGATCTCTCAAAGGCTTTCGATACTATACCACATGAAATATTACTAAAAAAATTGGAAAATATAGGTATTAAAGATGTTCCTTTAAAGCTATTCAATTGCTATCTTAGAGATCGCTGTCAATATCTTGAAACCAGCAAAAGTTTTTTATCCGAATATGTCTACCACAGGGAACGGTATTGTCCCCTATATTATTCTTGATCTACGTAAATGATTTACTTAAAATGAACATAAAAAATGGTGTTACAGTCTCATTTGCAGATGACACAACATTGACATTTACGGGTGATGAGTGGAGGGATGTGGTTGAGTCTAGTGAGGAAGGAATGAAAATGGTTAAATCTTGGTTCAACAAGCATTTATTAACACTTAATGTTACAAAAAGTATTTTTATGACCTTTTCTCCGGATGCAAGGGGCCAACCAAATGATGTGAATTCAATTAAGATCCACTCGCTGAACTGTAATCACACTCCTCAAGCTCCTTGCCAGTGTCCAGAATTAAAAAAAGTAGATAAAGCCAAATATCTTGGTGTTTTTTTAGACCCACATTTAAAATGGGATATACATATAAATAACATGTGCAACCGTATGAAATACCTCACTTAAATTTTTTTACCTTAATAAACTTAAAAATTCCAGATTAACAAGAATAATTTACTTTGCCTATGCGCAGTCCATATTACAGTATAGTATACTGGCATGGGGTGGAGCAGTGAGTTGTCATTTAAATAAGATATTCACCATACAGAAACATTTAATAAAAACAATATTAGGCAAGCCTAGACGTTATACTACTCGCAACTTATTGCAGAGTTCAATGTCTTAACTGTCAGACAACTATACATAAAAAGTTTATTACTGAATATCAACAAAAATAAACATATGTATAATTTACGACAATCAATTTATAACCTTGAGACCGTCTAGCCTGACTTTTGAGTCTTCCAGA
>NC_052507.1:80246039-80268751 GCF_014356525.2 Nilaparvata lugens
AAAATAATAGTTATTTATGTATTGATATCAAATTTTTTTTAAAAATAATTTATCCAATTATTTCATAAATCATTTAATAATAATAAGATGATTCAATTTAATATTCTATATAGTAATAATAATAATTTTATAATGATATATTATTAGAATAAGATAAAACAATAGTATCGTCTGCAAAAAAACCTAGTTGGAATGAGATTTGAACTTGGGTCCCACAGTATATCAAACTACTTTCTAATCGTCTTGGACACCATGCCCTGGTAAAAGTGGATGCCAAAAAGTAGGAACATGAATTGCTGTTCTGAGTAGATTTTTGCCCACACCTGTCTCTATCAGAGTTCCCAGTGTCGCTCTGGGCCGGCTAAACTCAGTCGGCGACTGGGGAGGGCCGCGGCAGGGGACGGGAGTCTTGGTGGGGCGTCCGTCAACCACCCTCGCTCGGGTTGGGGGTTGAAACAGGGTTTTGAGCGCTTGGAGGAATGTTTCCTCTTTAGGAAAGAGGGCCGTGCTTTCGCACTGCTAAACAGGGTTGGTCGCGGAAAGAAGGGAACAGGAACCTTACGGTGTTAGTCGTGAGAAAGGGTTTCGTGTCGGGACTAAGTCCTAGTCCTTGGGCACCGGGTGTCTTCCCGGGGTCCGGGTTGGTTGCGGAGCTCTGGTAAAGGCTTTCCCTGGCCTTCCCAGAGGTCCTCTTCCGGTTCCGCACTGGTTTAGTGCGCTGCGGCGGCCCGCGCTCTGGACTTTCCTGAGTCCTACTTGCCGGACACCAGCTGTCCTCCTGGGGTCCGGATCGGCCGCGGAGTCGCGGGAAAGGTTTTTCCACACCTTCCCAGATGTCCTTTTGCGATCCCGCACCGGACTAGTGCGCTGCGGCGGCCAGCACTCTGGACTTTCCTAAGTCCTACTTGCCGGGCACCAGCTGTCCTCCTGGGGTCCGGATCGGCCGCGGAGTTGCGGGAAAGGCTTTTCCACACCTTCCCAGATGTCCTCTTGCGATCCCGCACTGGATTAGTGCGCTGCGGCGGCCAGCACTCTGGACTTTCCTAAGTCCTACTTGCCGGGCCAGCTGTCCTCCTGGGGTCCGGATCGGCCGGGAGTGGCGGGAAAGGCTTTTCCACACCTTCCGGATGTCCTCTTGCGATCCCGCACTGGACTAGTGCGCTGCGGCGGCCAGCACTCTGGACTTTCTAAGTCCTACTTGCCGGGCACCAGCTGTCCTCCTGGGGTCCGGATCGCCGCGGAGTTGCGGGAAAGGCTTTTCCACACCTTCCGGACGTCCTCTCGCGATCCCGCACTGGATAGTGCGCTGCGGCGGCCAGCACTCTGGACTTTCTAAGTCCTACTTGCCGGGCACAAGCGTCCTCCTGGGGTCCGGATCGGCCGCGGAGTTGGGGAAAGGCTTTTCCCACCTTCCCGGATGTCCTCTTGCGATCCCGCAATGGACTAGTGCGCTGCGCGGCCAGCACTCTGGACTTCCCAAGTCCTACCTGCGGACACAGCTGTCCTCCTGGGGTCAGGATCGGCTGCGGAGTTGCGGGAAAGGCTTTTCCAAATAAATGAGCCCTAAATTCAATTCCTTTCTCTAGTTACGATATACATCGTGACACACTGTTCCTACTAAGGGAAGGGGGGAAAAGAGAGGGGGAGGAGAGGGGGGGGTGAGGATGGAAGGGGTAAACGGCAGACAGAATGTCCCAAATGCCTGAGTATTCTGCCCTCTCCCGCTGGTCAACATAGACCGAACACAACTGGGCGCCAGGTTGGCTCCTACCAACCGGTGGTGATGCGTCGGCACCATCCGAAGAAATGAGCAAGCTACCCGGCCGATCCAAGGCCTAGCTTCAGAGAAGATCTTGAAGATCTGCGCCGTGCTTTCGCACTGCGTGAGACGCTGTGTTCGCACACTGCAAGAGACCGCCGTGCTTCCGCACTGCGATGGGGGACACCGTGCTTTCGCACTGCAAGAAGCGCCGTGCTTTTCACTGCAAAGGACCGCCGTGCTTCCGCACTGCAATGGGGGACGCCGTGTTTGCACACTGCAAGAGGACCGCCGTGCTTCTGCACTGCGATGGGGGACGCGTGCTTTCGCACTGCAAGAAGCGCCGTGCTTTCGCACTGCAAAGGACCGCCGTGCTTCCGCACTGCAATGGGGGACGCCGTGTTTGCACACTGCAAGAGGCCGCCGTGCTTCCGCACTGCGATGGGGGACGCCGTGCTTTCGCACTGCAAGACGCGCCATGCTTTCGCACTGCAAAAGGACGCCGTGCTTCCTCACTGCAATGGGGGACGCCGTGTTTGCACACTGCAAGAGACCACCGTGCTTCGGCACTGCGATGGGGGACGCCGTGCTTCCGCACTGCAAGAAGCGCTGTGCTTTCGCACTGCAAAAATAAGGACGCGGTGCTTTCGCACTGCAAAAGGAATGCTGTGCTTTCGCACTGCCCAGGGCGCCGTGCTACCGCACTGCCAGGAACGCCATGCTTTCGCATCGCAAAAAGGACGCCGTGCTCCCGCACTGCAGAGTTGCCGTGTTTCCACACTGCCGAGGACGCCGTGCTTCCGCACTGCAGATGAGAGTCGCGGTGCTCTCGCACTGCTAGGAGGGGCGGGTAACACAAGAAACGAGGTGAACAACAACTCAGACAGGTTCTGAGAACCTAAATAACATTGCAAGGGAAACGCCGTGCTTCCGCACTGCAATGAGTCGCCGTGCTCTCGCACTGCAAAAATAAGGACGCGGTGCTTTCGCACTGCAAAAGGAACGCCGTGCTTCCGCACTGCCTGGGGCGCCGTGCCGCACTGCCAGGAAACCCATGCTTTCGCATCGCGAAAAGGACGCCGTGCTTTCGCACTGCCGAGTCGCCATGTTTTCACACTGCAAAAGGACGCCATGCTTTCGCACTGCAGGTAAGAGTCGCAGTGCTCTCGCACTGCCAGGAGGGACAACACAGGGCACACAAAACACACAAAACACAAAAAACACAAAAACACAGAAACACAAAAACACAGAAACGCAAAAAACATATCGCCGGGCTTTCGCCCTGCAGGCTGTGCTTGCGCACTGCGTGCCGTGTTTTCACACTGCTGCGGTGTTCCAACACCGCGAAGGTGTGCGTCCGCGTAATGACAATCCAGGACTCACTGACCGATGTGTCATGCTTGCGCACGACGTTCGGACAAGCTCGCAATCTGGCTGCAGTGTTCCCACACTGCCTTGGTCAAGCTCGCGCACTACTTTGCCAGGCTTTCGCCCTGCGGGCCGGGCTTCGCACTGCATGCCGTGCTTGCACACTGCGTGCCGTGCTTGCGCACTGTGTGCCGTGCTTGTGCACTGCAAGCCGTGCTTCGCACTGCGTGCCGTGGTTTCACACTGCCGCGGTGTTCCACACCGCGAAGGTGTGCGTCCGCGTAATGACAATCCAGACACTCATGACCAATGTGTCATGTTGCGCACGACGTTCGGACGAGTTCGCAATCTGGCTGCAGTGTTCCACACTGCCTTGGTCAAGCTTGCGCACTACCTTTGCCGAGCTTTCGCCCTGCGGGCCGGGCTTTCGCCCTGCATGCCGTGCTTGCGCACTGCGTGCCGTGCTTGCGCACTGCGTGCCGTGCTCACGCACTGCGTGCCGTGCTTGCGCACTGCGTGCCATGTTTTCACACTGCGTGCTGTGCTTGCGCACTGCGTGCCGTGTTTTCACACTGCGTGCCGTGCTTGCGCACTGCGTGCCGTGTTTTCACACTGCGGGCCGTGCTTGCGCACTGCATGTGCCGGGCTTTCGCCCTGCATGGCCGTGTTCTCACACTGCCTAGCTTCGCCGTGCTTGCGCACTGCATGTGCCGGGCTTTCGCCTGCATGGCCGTGTTCTCACACTGCCTTACTTCCGTGATACTCACCTACGGCTTGACCCAAGCCCGTTGCCCGTCAGGGAGGCACACTCGGATCCTCGGACGGCCGGCGCGAGGGCGCCTTCCGGGGCGGAAGGATTGGTGGGTGACCTTCCTCACCGTAGGCCGATCTCCAATGGTGATTAGGGCAAGCCTCGTCCGCAGTCGGTGGTAGATAGGCGAACTGCCGGCGGCAGCGATGAGTCTTCCTCTTCGTCCTCAGAGGGGAGTTCGAAGACCTCGGATTCGTCAGGGTGGACGGTAGCGGCGGGACGTGGGGGTGTTAATGGCTGGCTGCTGGTAACAGGAAGCAGCTGGAACTCCTGGAAGTTCGCGGGGTTCTGTGGAGGCTGCTCCCCAAGCCTCAGTGAGTCCCCTTTCTTGCACCCAAACTGGGGTAGGGGGAGTCGGGGTCGCAGTCGTTGTTACGGCGAAAGGAGGGGTCGCGGGGCGGACGGCCTCCTCAGAGGTCCCGTATGCGGGTGAGATTGAGAAGCCCCGCCTCCTCCCTCGAGCAAGGCGTCTTCTCCTCCGTGGGGACCTCTGGGACCTCCATAGGGGTATCAGCGACGGCAGAGGTTGATGGCAGTGGAGTGTCGGCCCAAACCGGACTAGGAAGAGGTTGGTGAGCGGGCTGGGTCACCGTGACTACGATGTGGCGGTCGCGGCTCGTCCGCAGAGCGGGGAACTCCTCGAAAGCTCCCTGGAGGCAGCCTCTACCATGCTATACCGGCGGAGTCCGCTGCTGGAGGAGCCGGAGTAGCTGTTGACCAATGATGTGCTCCGATTGCCACCGGGTGAGGCCTTCCGGTTGTGTTGGAAACACTGCACCTCCCATCGGTGATGAGCAGCGCAGTCTCTTCACCTGGCAATACTTGGCCATGAGGCGTGGATGGCCTCATAATCGTCTGCCGAAGTCTTGTGACGGGGTCCAAGATGGTGGTAGTAGCCTCTTTCCGGTTCACCACTGCCAGGGCAATCTCCCCCCCCGAATTAGAGGAAACCCGAGGAGAGTGTCTCTCTTTAAGTTCCTCAGCACCTCCCGAAGTCCTTCGGGGGTTCGGTTCGCATGTCGGGTGTGCGCAACGCCTGGAAAGGCGGGTGAACCTCGCCTTCTCGGTCATCGACAGCCGCTCCATCTCCCGCAACACCTGATCCGTAAAGCAGGCCCGGAAAGACGGCATTTTCTCCTCTTTTTTTTTTAAAAAAAAAGAAGTGGTCGTTGAGAGGACTCGAAGACGTAGATAGGGAGGAAGATAAGAAGTGGTGATGAGTGATACTAAAGAAGAGCAGTTGATGATGACGTTGACCAAGTTTGGAGATAAAAAAAAACACAAGTCTCAAAACTCCAGAAGAAGCACCAAAAAAAGAACTAGAACTCAGAGATGTTATTTGAAGTAAAAAAGATGAAAGAAATAAAGATGCAAATCAAAAAGTCACTAGTAATAAGGTCGCTTTACTATAGCCTGTCACCCGATGTTGCCTACTCGGTAGCTCACAACGGACTGACTAAGTGAAGTTTGAGAAGCAACCATAAACAGGGAAGAAAAACAGAATAAACGGGAATTATTAGATTGAATAAAATGAAAAACAATGCAGGATCGGACGAGAATAATCTGTTTAGTAGACAAAATAAATGATTATTTTATCTTATCGCTATGTGTCGACTGCTCAACAGGCACGTAGCACTGAATTCAGATTTAACTGGCAGAACGGTATAATAGGAAAAATGCTGTTTCTCGATGCCAATTCCTATATGAGATGATGACAAGCCTTTTCTCATAAAATTCCTTATTAGAATTATATTATTGAAGATAGAAATATAGCCATAGAAAATGTCTACAAGCACAGGCCGTGGGAAACTCGGACCTGTCTACTGAACGTGACTAAATCACAATTAAAACAATAGCACAATAAAGCATAGACTACTGTAATACCAATACAGCTCCAGTTTCTTTCAAAACGAGATGAATTTGAAATAATGAAATAATGAAGATTTTATTTCAGTAAAATCACTTTATGGATATTTTCCTTTTAATAAAATATTGGAGAGAGATTGATCAAAATTTGAAACCAACAAAAACGATTGTAGTACACTATGACTTACAATCACACGCAACTTATTCAAATGCCATGAATAATCGGTTGCCTAATTACATGCAACTTACTCAAATACCATGAATAATCGGTTGCCGAATCACACACAACTTATTCAAATTCCATGAATAATCGGTTGCCTAATCACACGCAACTTATTCAAATACCATGAATAATCGGTTGCTACATAATATACTTCTATCCACAGAAAAATAACTCCTGTTATTTCTGTATCGTAATACATTAATTACCACGGACCAAGCAATTATCGCCGGCTTTATTTTATGATCAAAATAAATATTCAATCCAAAACCTCATGGACAAAAATATTATTCAGAAAAAATCTGACAATTAATTTCCTCCAATGTTAATTATCGTTATACTGTTCACAAATTGTGGACGACAACATGATAAATGAAATAATTCAAATTCCATCTCTTTGACCCGTGCTTGGCAAGGGGAATTGGATTAAGAGCTCTGAGACAATAAGATGGCGATATAGTTGGAGATGAAAATAAAAGCAACAATAATTTTTCGACTTTACAGAAAAAGCCCACAAACCGCTTATCTGTTTAATTGAACTAGAATGGTTGGGTTGCCACTCAGCTTAATTTCAACTCTGTTAAAACAGGACCATTTACTCGAAAGAAAATTGTTATGAATGCTACTTTTAAATATAGGCCCAATGTTCACATATTTCTCTGAATCAAGAAATAATTATTTCATGCTCCAATATCAGGCTAGTTTCAACTATTCCAATGCTATCAATTATCTCAAACCCATAAATAAACGGGCTATATTTCCAAATATATTTTCTCCAAATTTTAGGTATTATTTCTCCTCCTGGTCACTCACCTTATGCTGCTGTGAATTACTCTTCCTCGATACTCCATCAGCGAGTGGGCAGCGACACCCGGCTTACTCGATTCCTCCTGCCGTCACCGCTCTCCTCCACACTGGCTCCTTCATCATTGTCCTCTCGGCCGTCGCGGGCGGCTCGCATTCCGCTGCCGTCCTCTCCATCCTCCTCCTCTTCTTCCTCGGGAAGGGGCGGCAAGATTTTTATCCTTTACATGAACCGTCAGCATTTTACCAGCAGCTCCTTTCAGCAACACTACAGAGGCGCTCAGCATTTTCTTACCTCATAAGGCCCAGAAAATTTTGGAGCTAGCTTAGCCGCAAACTGGTTCACTCCAGACGAGAGATGATAATCCCTCTTGTACACCAACTGGCCCGTCCTTAGTTCCAGTGGTCTTCGCCCAAGATTATAATACTCCTGGTATTATTATAGGCGTAGTTTAGATTATCTAGAACGAGTTTGTGCACGTTTCAGTACTTGCAACCTCCTCAGCTGGGCTGCTCGACTCGTGCCTCCATCCTCCTGTCGAGGATCGTCTTCCTCCTCACCACAAGCATCTCCTGGTGCTCTCAACTCTCTTCCGAAGTTAAGGAAGGCAGGAGTATACTTAGTGCTACATGCACTGCTGTATTCATGGCGAAACAAAATTCCTCCACATAGCGATCCAATCCGCATGGTGCTCGCCCACATAGAGCTGTATCATAGTCTTCATGACTCTATTAACCCTCTCCGTAGGGTTGCAGCTCGGTGTGTAGGGTGGGGTGTAGAATAACGTGATGCCATTCTCCTTACAGTATGACTTAAAAGCCTACTTGTATACTGTGTTCCATTATCACATATAAGCAGCTTCGGCACCCCAAATTTGGTGACGACTAGCTCCCTCAAAGCTCGCGCTACGGCATTGCTGTCTGCCTGAGCTAGCGGCCGAGCTTCCGTCCACTTCGTGAACTGGTCCTGAAATACCACCAGGTATTTATTCCCCTTTTCGAGCGAGGTAACGGACCTACAATATCGGTGCTAACAGTCTCCAGGGTCGCACCACCTTCCTCTGGCTGTTCATCTGTCCATATGGAGGCCGCAGCTCCACCTTATGCTTCATGCACGTCTCACAGCGCCTCACATACTTCGCGACGTCCGCATACAGGCCCGGCCAATAATAGCGACAGGCTATCGGTGATAAGTCCGGAATACTCCTTGATGGCCCGCTGTCGGGGCATCGTGGCTCTGCTGAAGTATCTCCTCACTAGCATCGGAATACATAGCTTCCAGCCATCACTCTCGGCGTGCATCAGGAGGTTGTTGACGGGCCCATATGTGACGATACAACGCCTCACCCCTTACCATATAGTCGGGGTATTTCTGTGGATGATGGAGTAGAGATGTTCTTCATCTCCTTATCCATCTGTCGTCTTCCATGACGATGGCGGCTACCGCTCCTGTGGGCTCCTCCTGACCTTCTTGTGGACTTGCCGGCACGTCGCCTCCTGGTAACGCTCGTGAGAGAGCATCCGGGACCACGTTTAGCTTCCCTTCGATACTTGATGACCAAGTTGTATTGCTGCATCTCTAAGGCCCACCTTGCTAGCCTTCCTGTCGGGTTAGGGATAGCTCTAAGCCACTTTAGAGCCTGGTGATCTGTAATCACTGTAGTCTCATACCCTTTATATACGGCTTGAATTTTCTCAGGGCGAAAATCACAGCCAGGCACTCCTTTTCGGTGGTAGAATACCTCAGCTCGGCCCCCTTGAGCCCTCTGCTTGCGTAGGCGATGACCTTCTCCTCTCCATCGACCTCCTGAGTAGCACAGACCTAGTCCATACTCAGAGGCATCTGTCTGGAGCGTGAACGGTAGTTCAAAGTGAGGATATGTGAGCACTGGAGATCTAGTGAGAGCCCCCTTTATCTCCTGGAAAGCTCTCTCCTCTTCTGGTCCCCAGTGCCACTTCACTCCTACCTTCAGCAACCGGTGAAGAGGGGTTGCAAGGTCCGAAAAATTCGGGACAACACCTCCTATACCAGGACGCCAATCCCAGAAAATCGGGAGCATCCTGAGCCGCTGCGGAGTTGGGAACTCGTTTACCGCTCTCACTGTCTCAGGATCAGTCCTGAGTCCTTGTTCCGTCACTATGTGTCCAGGTAGCATAGCTCTCGCTTCAAGAACTGACATTTCTCTTGATTGATTATCAAGCCAGCTTCTCTCAGCCTACTGAACACTCTAGCTAGGTTCAGCATGTGAGCCTCCATCGTATGATTTCTCCTAGAACGATGACGTCGTCTAGGTAAGCAAAAGCACAAGGCTCTAATTCCGGCCCATTACTCGTCTAGGAGGCGCTGAAATGTAGCTCCAGCCGAGTGTAGACCAAAGGGCATCATCCGGAACTGGAACAGCCCTCTTCCAGGAAACGTAAACGCTGTAAGCTGCTTACTCTGCTCTCCAACGGTACTTGCCAGTAACCGCTCTTCAAGTCGATTGAAGAATGTACTTGGCATCCTCATCTATCCAAAATGCCTGTCATATTCGGCAAAGGATATGCATCTCGTTCAGTGAGTGCATTAATCTGCCGGAAATCGATACAAAACCGCATCTTTCATTAGCCTTCTTCACCAAGACGATTGGTGAACTCCACGGGCTACTGCTCGGCTCAATGACCGCTGATCGAGCATACTGTCCACCTCCTCGTTTATCACCGCTTGCATAAGGGGTTACGAGGATACGGACGTTGTCGGAACAGCTCAGCTCCTTCCTTCAGCTGATTCTATGAACCAGGAGGTGAGTCGCACCTGGCACATCTCTGAATTTTATCAGCTCGTCTCCAGGAATTTCTCGAACTCCTCCTTTCTGAAGCGACTGCTGCCACCTGTCCCACTAAAGCGGAGGTAATATCATCCTCCTCTGCCTCAAATCGAGTTTTGCTTGAATCGCTCTTAAATGACTTAATCCCAAAATCATTTCGGATCTAACTCATTGATCACTGCCACTCTCCAGTAGACTCGTCTACTACACACTCGGCAGTCAGCTTCAGCTCCTCACTACGGGAAGCTTTTCTCCAGTCACCAAGATCGGTTGATGACTAATGGTTTCACCTGGCAATCGCCAGACTCCTTCAGTCGCCTTGCTGCCTCTCCAGAGACATAGGACGACTCGGCCCCGGTGTCGACCAGTGCATTTAGCCAGACATCTCGGACACGTACTAGCATGAATACGCGTGTCTCCTGAGGCTGTGGACAAACCTTGCCTCTCTATCGGGGCTGCACGGACTTCACCTCTCTTCCTCTGGCCTTCGCAGCTTTCTGGGTAGTTGTAGCACTCTTCTCCCTGAGTTGAGGCTCCCACTCCGCCGTGCGTGTGGAGATTTTCACCCTGTGCCCTGCAGGAACTCCATGCCGAATAAAAATTCGGGGGATAATCCTTCCATGATCGTCATCACGGTGGGAAGAGTTTCTTGGCTGACTTTCAGGTTGATCTCCACCTTTCCATACAGCCGCGCCGCGGTTCCATTCGCCAGAATCGGCCTCTCTCTGTCGCAGTTCTCCTTGCACATCCAGCTGCCTCTAAGCTCGCAAACGTTGCCAAGCTAAGTAGTGGACTCAGCTCCTGTATCGAGTAGAGCTCGATACTGGTGGCCAGCTACCTCGACTGCGGTATACAGTCTGTTGTCGAACTGCGACTCCGGTTCCAATTGAGTGGGTTCCTAGTTCTCACCACTGCGGCTGTCTGTCGCCCTCTTTGAGCCTTCTCGCAGGTGCAACCGGGACGAGGTTTTCTACAGCCCACGCAGAGAGAAATCTCAGGGCATTCCGACCTCCATGAACCTCTTTCTTGCAATGCCAGCAGGTAGGTCCTACTGGAGTCGGCTCCACTCGCCGTTGTGAGGTGTAGGCTCTGGCTCGGGGCGCGCTTTCACAGGTTTACGAACCTCTTCCGTTTCACAGTCCTCTGCCGCTGTTGAGCACTCTTCTCCTCCGACTTTATCTCTCATACTGCCTGGCCAGCTTGAGTAGATCGTCCACGGAATAGATTTCGGCTTCCCTAATGTACAGCTTGTACCGGGGTAGAAGATCTTGTACAGCCTCTGTAGCTGGTGATTGATTGAACAATCTCCTCTTCTCCTCATGAGAGTCTGAAGTTCTTCTACCTAGTCATCGATAGCCTCGCCTTCACGCTGCCGTCGACCAGGATTTGAGCATCCAGATCTCCTCATAGGTTGCTGGATAATAACGGGACCGAAAGTCCATTACAAAATCGTTCCAATGCCGCCAGAACCCTCTTCGGCTCTGCATCCATAAGGAATACCTTCCCGCTAGCATTTCTGGTAGCGCCGGGAACAGTTGCTCCCCTGTCAGCCCGTAGGCTTGTTGTAACTCCTCGAGACGCTCTAGGAAGCTAGGAGCGTCTCGTTGCCATCATATGACAACCTCCATCCTCGCACTTATCGCACACGTCCCTGGGTCCATAAATGGTGTATGGTGGGCTGCAGCCGGACCGGTGAGTGCGGTGCCTGTCGTGGCCTGTACGGTGCGCCGACGACTCCTCTGGTCGCACTAATGCAGGTCTCGCGTGATACAGTGGGCCAGCGTCCACATGCGCCGACATCGACCTCGGTGGCGCTGGTTGTATCACCGTCTCTTCAGCGGGAGGCAGCGGTAGCATCGTGAGGCATCGCTGCCGCTGCTCCGTTAACGCTCTCTGCAACTCGGAACAGGTGCCGTCTGTGGCAACCGAGTCTAGGAGTAATTCGACCGGTCTCTGTTCCGCAATGATACACCATGAATGGCATGATTCGCCATCGGAGGCTGGTGAGGCCTCCTCGGGCAGCTTCCGAGTCTGGAAGACTCCTGATGATCTTCCTCTACAGGAGGCCACAGAGACGTTGCTCCTTCCGCCTCCTGGTAACTTGCCAGCTCCATGCTAGCCTGGTTCAGGTTGTTGCTTCCTCTGCCGTCTTCCTGTGATGGTCCACAAGAACCTTCCTCAGCTCCGCCATTTGTACTGTTGTAGGTAGCCCTGCTGCTGTTGCCAGGTCCACTGCTTCTTCCGGTGGAGTTTGTAGATCCAGGACACTCCTGGATCGCTGTTATCCTCTCGCGCCTTCTGGTCTTCTCCGGCGCGATACATTTCTCTCTTCACTCATTGCTGTTTTTCTCCTCCTGCTTTGGCCCCACGTTGGGCGCCAATCTTCTGAGTAGATTTTTGCCCACACCTGTCTCTATCAGAGTTCCCAGTGTCGCTCTGGGCCGGCTAAACTCAGTCGGCGACGGGGGAGGGTGCCGCGGCAGGGGACGGGAGTCTTGGTGGGGCGTCCGTCAACCACCCTCGCTCGGGTTGGGGGTTGAAACAGGGTTTTGAGCGCTTTGGAGGAATGTTTCCCTCTTTTAGGAAAGAGAAGCCGTGCTTCGCACTGCCAAACAGGGTTGGTCGCGGAAAGAAGGGAACAGGAACCTTACGGTGGTAGTCGTGAGAAAGGGTTCGTGTCGGGACTAAGTCCTAGTCCTTGGGCACCGGGTGTCTTCCCGGCGTCGGGTTGGTTGCGGAGCTCTGGTGAAGGCTTTCCCTGCCCTTCCAGAGGTCCTCTTGGTTCCCACTGGTTTAGTGCGCTGCGGCGGCGCGCTCTGGACTTTCCTGAGTCCTACTTGCCGGACACCAGCTGTCCTCCTGGGGTCCGGATCGGCCGTGGAGTCGCGGGAAAGGTTTTTCCACACCTTCCTGGATGTCCTTTGTCGATTCCGCACTGGCTTAGTGCGTGGCGGCGGCCAGCACTCTGGACTTTCCTAAGTCCTACTTGACGGGCACCAGCTGTCCTCCTGGGTCTCCGGATCGGCCGCGGAGTGGCGGGAAAGGTTTTTCCACACCTTCCCAGTGCCTTTTGCGATCCCGCACCGGACTAGTGCGCTGCGGCGGCCAGCACTCTGGACTTTCCTAAGTCCTACTTGCCGGGCACCAGCTGTCCTCCTGGGGTCCGGATCGGCCGCGAGTTGCGGGAAAGGCTTTTCCACACCTTCCCAGATGTCCTCTTGCGATCCCGCACTGGATCAGTGCGCTGCGGCGGCCAGCACTCTGGACTTTCCTAAGTCCTACTTGCCGGGCACCAGCTGTCCTCCTGGGGTCCGGATCAGCCGCGGAGTGGCGGGAAAGGCTTTTCCACACCTTCCCAGATGTCCTCTTGCGATCCCGCACTGGACTAGTGCGCTGCGGCGGCCAGCACTCTGGACTTTCCTAAGTCCTACTTGCCGGGCACCAGCTGTCCTCCTGGGGTCCGGATCGGCGGCGGAGTTGCGGGAAAGGCTTTTCCACACCTTCCCGGACGTCCTCTTGCGATCCCACACTGGACTAGTGCGATGCGGCGGCCAGCAGCACTCTGGACTTTCCTAAGTCCTACTTGCCGGGCACCAGCGTCCTCCTGGGGTCCGGATCGGCCGCGGAGTTGCGGGAAAGGCTTTTCCACACCTTCCGGATGTCCTCTTGCGATCCCGCACTGGACTAGTGCGCTGCGGCGGCCAGCACTCTGGACTTTCCTAAGGTCCTATTTGCGGGCACCAGCTGTCCTCCTGGGGTCCGGATCTGCCGCGGAGTTGCGGGAAAGGCTTTTCCACACCTTCCCGGACGTCCTCTTGCGATCCCGCACTGGACTAGTGCGATGCGGCGGCCAGCACTCTGGACTTTCCTAAGTCCTACTTGCGGGGCACCAGCTGTCCTCCTGGGGTCGGATCGGCCGCGGAGTTGCGGGAAAGGTTTTTCCACACCTTCCCGGATGTCCTCTGCGATCCCGCACTGGACTAGTGCGCTGCGGCGGCCAGCACTCTGGACGTTCCTAAGTCTACCTGCCGGACACCAGCTGTCCTCCTGGGGTCCGGATCGGCTGCGGAGTTGCGGGAAAGGCTTTTCCACACCTTCCGGATGTCCTCTTGCGATCCCGCACTGGACTAGTGCGCTGCGGCGGCCAGCACTCTGGACTTTCCTAAGTCCTACCTGCCGGGCACCAGCTGTCCTCCTGGGGTCCGGATCGGCTGCGGAGTTGCGGGAAAGGCTTTTCCACACCTTCCCAGATGTCCTTTCTCGCCTCGATGCCACTGGTGGCCTACAATGGGGAGTCAGGTTTCGACCAAACCTGACGTGTTGTCGTTGGTCGAAACTGGCAACCCGTCGTCTAAACAGGTTAATGTCGTTCAACACTCGCCCAAACGAGTGTAGAGCAGTGGAGTTCACTGTGTGAGAGGCTAATCGACTTAAGCCTCGACACAACTCCCGGTCGCTGAAGAATCGGAGTTCACTTAGTACAAGGCGTACTGTGACGTTGCTAGCTGCTCGCTGCTTCCTTCTCACCTCTCTCGACCGCTCGACTTGGCTCTCCGAACTCGACTGCCTCCTGCTGGCCTTTCTCGAGCCTCCCTCAGTGACCGAGAGGGAGGGGAGAGAGGATGCGCAGCATCGCTGAGCGGTAGGCAGTGGCTGGCTTGAACGTTGACCCCTCAGATTCTATGAAAGATAGCCGAGCGTCGAATAAATGAGCCCTAAATTCAATTCCTTTTCTAGTTACGATATACATCGTGACACTGTATCTTCAAAGATACGAAAAAAGTGATTTTTGAGGTTAGTTTAAGTTCTTTTCAAATATTACAAAAAAACCGGAGGAGGTTTACCAAAAATTGTTATACATACGTTTCGGGCCTTGTTTCAAAGAACTTGCATACCAAATTTCATCCAAATCGGACAATAACTGCGACTGTGACTGCGGTAAAAACAAACAAACAGACAAAAGCCGATCGAGTCAAACTAAGACCTCAGCTTCGCTTCGGTCGATTATTCTGCCGGGATTTTGTGGATAATCTCAACAAAATTGAAGAATTTAGAAAAAAAAAAACTTTTTGGTTGCGCTTGTATTGTGAGTGAACTTTGAAGCACGATTTGATGAATTTGTTTTATATTATAATTTCAATCAGTTATACTGGGTCGCTTGTAGGACTATCTTCACGGAGAACATTGGTGCAAATTAAAAAAGTTTATCATCAACAAACTCGTATCAAGCCAGGTTAACGTTATAAACTGAATCACATGCTCACACCTATTTTTTGGTAGTATGACATAATGTCAGGACAATCTACAATACTTGATGTTCCAGATTCCTAGTTATTAGGTAATTGCCTATACTTGTATCAGGACAACCTACACAATTGATTCTCTAGATTCCTAGTTATAAGGTAATCGTGTACTTGTACTGAGGGCCCTCACATTTCATAATCAACCTCGATCTTGTTTTATCTAGTGTTGTCCAGTAATAATGTCGTCATGCAGAAGCACAGACATTCGGACCAAACATATCCACACAGAAAAGAACAATTCGTGATGCCATATAACCATAAAATGTGAATTTACAGCATGGCTAACTCGGCTTGAGCCAAGCATGAGAAGCGGGGGTGGCCATTCCGGCCAATGGTCATGAGGCGCCACCCCATAAAAACAACCGGTTTTTACTGGTTCCACAATCCTCTATTTATAGTAATAATATGTTGGGCAGAATGTGTTTAGAGCTGCCCAATAATGTGTGAGCGAGATCGAGGGCATTGTAACGAATGTTCGGTCTATTCTCCACATCATGATAAGGTATCAAAGATATTGAAAAATATCTTGAATGCTTTTTGAAAAAAAATGAAACTTAGTATAATACAGGCGCGGATTCAGGACCCTGATCTGGGGGGGGGGCGATCGGGGTGGTCGTCCAGGGGACCCTCCATTCGACTCCCCCACCACACGGAGAATTTTGAAGTTTTTAATCGAAGACAGCATTTGAGCTTCTTTTGTTGAAATTGATGGAGTTTGGATTTGTTCATTAAAATGCCAAGGTCATGATACTTATTTCTGCAACTACAGTAGTAGTCTAGTCACTATACGTACATTGCGCTGCATTTTATATTGTAGCTCTGATTTTTTAATATATGTTTGGATACATTAAAGAAATACAGAACCAAGTATTCCATGGAAAATTCCCTTATGCTAGATACAGAGTGGACCTAAGACCTCGTATTTTCTGTTCATTTTCCAGTTTTATTTATTTCCGCCAAATCCTGTAATCGTTCAGAAAAATTTGCTACGCCTTTTATTTAGATTATGAAATTCATAATGAAGTGAGATCATTCGGAACTTTCTATCTTCAATGAGTACTGAGTCACAATATTTTTAAAAATATGTAGAATTTTTAGAAAAAATCAATTTCTTATCTTAGTTTTGATCTACAATATCTTCCGATTGTTACCATTTGAATGTATACCGTATTCAAGATTCCTCTGAGTGTAATTTTGTGCTATACAGGTAGAGCGCCTATCTCATAGGATCCCAGGTAAACCTGACAATAATGATCCTTGTATTTGCAAAACACCCAAGTTTTAGCTCCATCATCAGCAACTCTATTGTCATCACATCCAGATCTCGCATCATGATGAGTTCAGTTCATTTCCAGTTTTCAGTTATTTCCGCCAAATCATGACACAAAATTATTTCATGCATTTTTAGATCATGGAATTCTTAATTGTCATCAAATCTAGATTTGCCAATAATATAAGTTCATGCTCTATGAGAATCACCCGTTAGATGCTCTTAATATGTGGAGAGGCGCGCATAAGGACACCTCAAGAGCCAAAATTTCAAAAAATCATAGCTTTTGACACAATGACCAGATCTCAATGTACCACAGCTCAATCTTCTCGGCACGTCAAGGCGTTTCAAAATCGTGCATCATAAGTGGAATTCGAATAGAAAATGGACAATTAATTCTTGAGTGTACTTTATCTAGTATTTCAATTCACTAAAAAATGACACAATTATATATTCAAAGCTGTGTATCTTGTGAAATACTTTGGATAACATTTCAAATGTGGAGTGGAAAAGTATATTTTCTTTTCCACTAAAATGAAGAATACTTCCGATTCAAGTATCATTAGAAAGTTACAGCCGATTTAAAAAAAAGAGAATTCATTTTCTCATTTTTTGCGATTTTTCTGTTAATCAAGAGTCTGTAAAATGGGTATGATACATCATAGGAACTCATGATTGATTCCAAATTGTAGACAATTCCAACCTCACAAGCTCAAATGCCTTGAATTCATTTAGAATCACTGTTTCCTATCATAGAACTTCCTAGACAGTTAATATGAGGAAAGTATCTTCGATTTCTTAATTTTTTAATGAATGAATCTCACATTACAATCATATTCTTCCATTTGCAGCAACTAGAAAGGAAAAAAATCAAATTCAATTCTAAATTCAAGATCAAGACTTTTTATAATAATGGGTCACGGACAAATATAACTCTATATTGTTGGTCATTTCTTTGAGTATCGAAATACTGGTTTTAAACTACACGCAGGGATGGATTTATATTTCCGATCGAATTCGACTTTTGATGCATGATTTTGAACCGTCTTGACAAGTAGAGAAGAATGAGTCGTGGTACAATGAGATCCGATCATTGTGCAAAAGTTATGAGTGTTTGAAACTTTGATCCTTGAGGTGTCCTTATGAGCGCTTCTCCACTAAATTAGAGCATCTAACGGATGATTCTCATAGAGCATGAACTTATATTATAGTGCGAAATCTTGATTTGATGACAATAGAGAATTCATTATTAAGAATTCCATGATCTAAAAATAGGCGAGAAATAATTATGTGTCATGATTTGGCGGAAATAACTGAAAACTGGAAAATGAACTGAAAATAAGAGTTTTTTGGGCCATCGTGTATCTAGCACAAGGAAATAATTTTGCATGAAATAATAGGTTCTGGACTTCTTTTATGTAGTTATGTAGAGCAAGAGCTTCTCATGTGGAGCATACTTTTTTCAATAAACCAGTGATTCCTTAAAGGTAAATTGAAGAGCTCTATACTTCAATCCTAAAATGTATCTCCAAATTCACTTCATGATTTAAAGTTAAAATCAGCAATGATTCTCAATTCGGATTGTGTTGTACGAATTTGTATATTTAGACAAAATTAGCATATTTGCTGAACTCTGAACGTACAAAGTAATTCTAAATTCAAAATATTATAATCTACCCTTCTTCATAGCTCCTTCTCTCTGTATATCTATCCTCTTGGCAATATTTGTTTCTCATATCTCATTTGAAATTATAATCTACCCTTCTTCATAGCTCCTTCTCTCTGTATATCTATCCTCTTGGCAATATTGTTTCTCATATCTCATTTGAAAAGAATGTTCATTTCAATAACTTCTGCAGTGGAATTGAATGCGAAATGCGAAAAGGTCTTTCAATTTCTGAATAATTCTAAATAATTCTTTTAGACGGAAAATGTTATATGGAAATGATACTGATTCAATTCTTATTACATTCAATTTTATAAAGTAAAGACAGTTCGGATTCGGATCCCTGATGTGACCTTTCGACCTGAGAGAATGAGAGGTCAAGTTAATTCAAATCAGACTTATTTGACATGATACATATTTTAAGTTTTCAGAAGAAAAATACTAGTTAGTTTTATTGATATAAATTATAATAGCATTATATTATTTTACATGACATAACAATCAAAAATGCAATAATGATTATAATAATAATTTATAATCATACGTTGTGGGGTGAAATGATACAGTCTTCATCTCCTTTTCATCATTTGACAATGTGATAAGCTCACATCAAGGGCCTTCAAATAAAATGCATTTGAATATGAAAAGGTTAGTGTGGGGCTTGGAAGTGTCTGCTCACCTTCAATACCATTGCAGTATGAATGTTCAGACTGCTTTCCTGCAAAAATGGCCCACACATATTATACAAACAAATACGGGGAGACTCACTCCCCGTAACACAAGCAAACCTTAGGCACGAGCCTTCATACATATTATATAGACTCAACATAGACACATTCAAGCACACATACACAACAATGCCAGCGAGTATTGTGAACGTCAAAGAACTCCACACAATGTATGCTCATGAACGCATGTTAATGCTACACAAAACCACAGACAACTCTCCGGCCTGTAGTTGTTTGATGTACTAATTAATGTAACTAATTAACTATGACGTAGTTTATTCAGAGGAGTAAATAGATTGGATGGGGGGTACTCTAATTGACCGGAATAAGCTATCACACACACACATTATAATGTGGCTTATGATATTTTCATGCCCATATATAATGTAATGTAACACGTGTACTCATTGGAGAGTGGAAAGGGTTAGAGGACTATTGTTTCGGTCCAATATGAATGACGTGTGTTTACACTAAATATTGTGACAATGTCAGTGATATCATGTCTGATACTATTAATATGCTGATACTTGGAATACCACAACATTTTTAATGAAATTATTTTTCTACAACAGCTCGTGAAACATCTTTATGTGCTTAAATCTCATCGTTAAGTAGCTGATCTTAAGGTGGGAAACCGATCAGTTTTCTACAATAAATTTCTAATAATAGGCCACACAGCTCCAATAAACACGTCATAGACACTGCGGCCTGAAGTTATAAGTAGATAGTTACTATATTGCACATAATATTAAGCGTCTGGGAACCGCTCAGGGTAGGCCTAAACGAAACCAAGAATCTGACACGAATGATCAGATTTATTACTTTTGAGATCATAATGGAAGATCTTTCCACCAATAAAAGCTTTAATAAAAAAATGACTCGCATTAGTTTACATTAATATCAGAGCCTGGTAGCCTGGGGACAAGACAGGAGATCACATTCATTAAACTCATACATAAACTCTTCGAAATTATTATATTTCAATAAATCGTATTAGATAAGGCGTTTAAGTAGTGGAAACACTGATGCTGTTATAACTGGAGGAATGTCAGAGAGAACTGAAAGAAGAAAAAAAGTAGAATATATTAAACTTGATCCTCAGTACTATGAATCTAGACTAATCCTATATTGAATTCCCCTTTTGGCGTTAGAAACGTTTCATGGGGTTCAATTCTTTTGAAAATAACAGGGAGCATTACATACCATGCTCGCTTGTCATGCACACAAAAACTACCAAAGAATGAACCTTTATTGCTAACAAAGCTCCAGCTAAAATTGCTTTCTGAATTTGATAGGATGTTACAGAAATATTTTCTCACATACGAATATCCAAACTTGCAAACTAGATTATTCCTTTTAATTAAAGCTCGTACATAAGTGAATACTGTGCTTGAAAACAATGCAAATTCACGAGCTGTCATCTACAAAATAGTTCCTGGTTAGGAGTACAGTGCAACTAAGTTGAGCTTAATATTGCAATAGGTTGATAAAAGGTATTGCAATGAAAAGCGAAAAGTTTCTTATTCCTGTGTTATTCATCTAAAATGCTGATGAGTAACTTTTGTTAAATCTTGAAAAATCTTAGAAGATTGAAAAAATCAAAAACCATTACAAAATTGATTTCTGGCTTGAAAGAAAAGGAGAAGGAAGGAATGACATACTCTTGGAATTCAATGGTATTGCAATTTATTTGAGGTGGAGATGAAAAAGTGTCATTATTAAGTCTTGATAAAATCTCAATGATTATTATGAATATTTCTCAGTAATTTCTTATATTAATTTTAAATCAGCAAATTACCATGTGTTAATCTTACCGAACTCATCAAATATTGAATGCTAGAATTACAAGTAATAATAATGACAGATAGTATAGTGCATGCAATACTAGTTTATTGCAATGAACAGAATGATAAAATTTGGCACATAATTTCTAACGATAGTGATATTTCCCATGAGATAGTAACAGATTAACAAAGTCACAATCATTTTTCATTGAAATCACATTCAGTAACCACATACATAATTTCTACACGATGGTTATCTTCATTAAACAAGCAACCTATTACAATAACGATGATGCCTAGTCAGTGTTGCCTAATCCTAAGGCGATGATTCCAAGCTATATAGGCACAATCACGGCCAGCCGTGACCCCTCCCCTTATACTCACACTCTTCCAGTCACTCTGTATGAAGATTCATGACAATTGCTTTTCCGATACAGCCGCTAAATTCCGATAGCTATTTATTACAGACAAAAGCGAATAAATATAAAGCAGGTCCGCTATGCCGTATACTATTCATTTCAGCCCTCTTGTCATTCCTTCACACCCCTCCCATTCGTCTCCCGACTGTAAGTAACCCTATGTCTCTCATTGACACCCTCTCCATCATCCCTTTCCTCCCGTTCTGTCTCTCTTTGTCCCTTTTACGTTTGTTCAATGCCTATTTGTTGACTGTTACTACATCATGAATCCACATTGCAACGCTGCAGTATTTTGTGTTTTCAAAATCCCTTCCTCCTCCAACACAAACTTAAAAGTTTTTAGTCTAATAATGAAAGCTCAGAAGTACAAAGGCTGAATAAAACTTATATGAAGGAGTCCTAATGAAGTTTTTTTATCAACAACCGTTACTGCTGCCTCACTCGAAAAATTAACGACATGTCATCAGTCATATACACGGAATGATCATTATAACTGAAAGTATCAATTCATTGACAACAGTGTAGTGAAGTACACTGTCCTGAAATACAGAGATAGAGGTCTCAGAGTGAAAGTCTTGAATAAAGGTCCCGATGAAGATCCATTTAAAGTTCTGAAATTCAAATTGAATTTTAATTACACATCGAGTAAAATAGGGATCCCAAAGCTTGGATCTTCATGATCATTATGCGAGGTCACCATTATCCACACCTACTTTAGTAAATATTACTAGTATTCAATACATATGGTGATTACTCAAGATAATCATGTGGTAGTCCATTTACAAATATGAATTATGCTTTACTATTTTTACTTTCCTTGCCTATTACCATAGGTAAGGAAAGTATGCTTTCCGAAAAAAATTAAGGTACCCTAATTTCTAAATTTCTTTACGTTTCAAGGTCCTGAGTCTAAAAAACGGTTTTTGGGTATTAGTCTGTATGTGTGTGTGTGTGTGTGTATGTGTGTGTGTGGGGTGTGTGTGTGTGTGTGTGGTGTGTGTGTGTGTGTGTGTGTTTGTGTGTGTGTGTGTATGAGTGTATGTGCGTCTGTGTACACGATATTCATCTCCCAATTAACGGAATGACTTTGAAATTTGGAAATCAAGGTCCTTCCTTTATGAGGATCCGACACGAACAATTTCGATCAAATGCAATTCAAAATGGCGGCTAAAATGGCGAAAATTGTGTCAAAAACAGGGTTTTCGTGATTTTCTCGGAAACGGCTCCAACGATTTTGATCAAATTCATACCAAAATAGTCATCGATAAGCTCTATCAACTGCCACAAGCCCCATATCTGTAAAAATTTCAGGAGCTTCGCCCCATCAATGCAGATAGATTCCCAATTATCAGGCTCCAGATACAATTGAAACGAAAAAAATCAAGTGGAGTAGATTGAGCATAAAAATCTTACAATTAATGTTCAGTAACATTTTCACCTAAAATTGAAAATAAGCTTTAATTAAATTCGAGAAAATGTGATTATTCAATTGCAATTATTGTTGATTATTAAATCATTCACTATGAAGAGATAGCAGACTCATGTGTGTTCCAGCGTTATTGCCCTGTCACCAGCTGGCTCAAATCTTTGAATAGTAGACTTGAGATGCGCGGGAACCTAGCGTCAGGTGATCAATTTTCATAACGGCAAGAAAGGTGTTGAGTGAGCCACACAGATTTTAAAACTTTGATTTGAGTTTTAGAATTACTTTCCTTAAACAAAGGAATGTGCATAGAATGATTTTGTCTGTTGCAGATGACGTGTAATGGAGGACTGCGTATGAATGAGAGACAACATACGATGTCCAGAATGTTATGCTTGTAGTAAATTGTTTAGTCAGCGCGACCCATGCGCAGGCATCGTGACCACGACCACAGTAAGGTTGCACTGTGTTGCTCCAGTCACCA